>NC_089597.1:126118483-126409665 GCF_019320115.1 Miscanthus floridulus
CGTGCAGGTTGTCCTGATTGGACATGTCTGGTCGTCCCGGCTATTGGCGCTCACTGTTGATCGAACTCTCTGGCGAGTCCGGTCGCCTACCATCTGATGCGTCCGGTCGACATTTCGCCGTTCTGGAACCTCTCTGGACTGGATCGGACGCCACTTCCTGGTGCATCCGGTCGTCCACAGCTGCTGCGTCCGGTCCTCACTGAGTTGTTGCTACGACGATGAATAGTGAAGTCTGTGCGTCTGGTCACTGCCTCCCTCAGCGTCTAGTCGCTGCTGCTGACGCTTGTTGTTGCCGAGCAATAGATTGGACGCGTCCGATCCTTATAAGGGCCGTGTTCGGTCATCTCTGCCGAGCTTGTTTCTTCGTGATCTTGCATCCGGCTTGGTTCCTATCTTCGTGCTTGGACTTTGCTTGATTTCTTGGGTCTTCTATTGTGCTTCTAGGGTCTTGCTTGAGGTGTTGATCATCGGATCACCACGTCGCCTTTATCCAAGTCACGTTTGCAACCTATTAGACTACAAAACTAACACTCGCAAACACATTAGTCCAATTTAGTCTTGTTGATCATCAATCACCAAAATCCAAAGTAAATGGGCCAAGGGTCCATTTTCCTTGCACAACCAAAGCGTTATTTGTGATCAGTAAAAGTTTGGTGGGTTTGGGACTATTGAAACAAAACATTTTTGTGAAATTTAATCTTTAATTCAAGCATTTTTTTTGTAGGACGATTCTATTGCTTTTTCCGGTTGGTGTATATGCCAATGGCGTATCTTTATGGGAAGAAATTTGTTGGGCCCATTACTCCGACTATATTGGCATTAAGGGAGGAGCTCTACAACATCACATATGACAATATTAATTGGAAAGAGGCTCGTCATTCTTGTTCCAAGGTTTGTTGCAATCTAAACTAACACTTCTAGAGCTCAGCATGCAACCCTTGTCCAAATACGCATGCATGATCTCAGCTGATTAATAAGGTTCACCGAAATATAACACTGTTTGCATATTGTCTTAGTTAAAATCTATAGTCATTGCTGACAGTTATGTACATTGTATACTCGGATGTATATCGATCAGTCACCATCTATGATCGAGACAAGTATATGCTGATATTCTGTACAAATTTGTGCATCTATTTCCTTTTGATTATAAGTGTAAGCACGTTTTAAAATAAATATTTTAATCATCTTAACCAATATAGGCACCTGGACAACTTATATATATTTGCATCAGAAGGAGTACTAAATACACTTAGATTAGACATATATTAGATAACTTTGGACAAGTCAAAATTATGAATAACCTCTGGAAGGGAATTAACGAGTATGGCTGATCTGTCATGCTGGTGGTGATGCTGCTATTGTCAAAGACTCACATGTGGCTGTAGCATGTATCGCCAGAGAGCTTGTAACACCTCGCGTCCAAAATCTATTTATATGGTCCAGCTCCGCACGTGGAACGGGTCCGCATATGCGTCTCTCTTACACTTTCGTTGTTGCCTCGTGTAAAAGGATTAGCCCGGAAATGCTACGCTTGGAGCGACAAAGATTTTAAATAGGCCTTTACCTTCCTAAACTTTCAAGATCGTACTAAACCCACCAACCATAACTACACACGTCACATGGGCCAACAACACAACTATTACAACCTTCTAATGGGCTAGGGTGTTACAGAGCTGGTTTACCAAATCTGTATAACATGGTCAATCTTCCTTTATCAATAAAAAGCTAGATCTTGAATCATTTTTATCTACTAAACCAAGCAAGCTACGCTAGATTTATTAACACATCATATTAATATGTATATATAGTATGACAAGAATATAACAAATTTTCCAATGCTTGACTCACTTCTCTTTTATTACAGGAAGACCTTCTCTATCCCCGCTCACCGGTGCAAAATATTATTTTGACTTGTCTCAACAAGTTTGTGGAGCCAATGTTAAATTGCTGGCCAATTAACAAACTAAGAGAGAGATCTTTGGGTAACCTCATGGAACATATCCATTATGAAGATGAAACTACTAAATATATTTGTATTTGTCCTGTTAACAAGGTATTACAGGACTATCTTTGTACTTTTCTAAAGTTGCATGCTCGATTATTCTATTGATAATTATAAAGAATAAATCCTAAAGTAAACCATGATTTAGTAAGCCCTTTTAGGGGGGTTCTTGTAATCCATTCAAGGTTTGCATCTTGCCGATTGTTGGTTGCTCGTACTCGCAGCATGCTAATGATTATACTTTCAATTGTCATGCTATTGGAGGTAAATGTTGATTGGTCACATATGGTGGTGTTTCCATGTGGTGTATTGGTGAAATTGTCCAATGGGTCATTGTGGAAATATTGTACTTAAGGCCAACATTGTTTTTCTTCTTTTATATGCCGATATTAAAGTCTAAATAGATTGGATTGACGCACTCGATACATTTTTTGTTAGGCACTGAATATGATTTGCTGCTGGGTAGAAAATCAAAATTCAAATGCATTCAAGCAACATGTTCAAAGGATTTATGATTACTTGTGGCTTGCAGAAGATGGCATGAAAGCAAAGGTACCACTTTTGACTGTCTTTTGAAATTAGTGGACTCGAATGCTTGTGTTAACCAATTTATGAGTGAGCTTTTGGTGAAGAAAATTTCCAAATGAAATATTAGCATTAACGCAAATTTGAGTCTCAAGTACTTAGTTTTTTAATAGATTGGCAGGAGCTCTATCTTTCAATTAACAAGAAATAGAATTGCCTCGATTTATGAGGGAAACCAATTGAAAAATCACACTGTCGCACAATTTATTAAAGGAAAACCAGTGAAAATGCTAAACACGACAACCCAGACGACTAACCCTAAGCAACCCACCTACACACACCAATGGAGCCTACCGCACGTCACATTGCCGAGCTTATCACAAGTTATAGCGAGAAGCAGTTTTGACTTCCCACATCGAACATCAGCCAAAGCCCCAGCACACCTCCACCTATTCACAACTTGCCCCGATATCCAAAGAAAGTGAACATAGGGTGTCATCATTGCCAAGTTTTGTTGCACCCTCACAACAAAAGTAGCTCTGGCTTCACCACTAATCCACCCTAGGAGAGCCAAAGACGCACCGCAAGCAAGCAGCGAACTCAAAAGAGCCTGACCTCACCAAAAACCTGAGGCCCACAAATAAGTAGCAAACATCCCACGCAGACCAGCATCAATCAAGGTAGTGTAGCATCTTCTAGGAGATGCCTTAAGGAACGATACGACGTTGAGCGCTGACATCACCTGCCTAGGGACCCTAGGTAGAGTTTCCTCTAAAGAAACCCATAGGATGAGTGGAGGCGCTTGATGATGCTTCCAAGGAAGGGAACGACACCCAAACATGTCACCATCGTTGACAAGATCCAAACATACAGCTATGTTAAGCCTCGGGTCCAATGGTTCCCGAATGAAGAAGACCCCCGACCGACCCCTTTAGGATCGATCAGGGGCTCGAGGGCTATGACCATCGAGCACGCTCATACGCACCTCTAGCAAAGAGACCCAGTTGAGCCTAACTCGACCACAACTGTCGCCTAGGGCTCGGGGGCTTCTCTGAGCCTTGGGCTCCCGATCTACAGCATGACCAAGCCTGGTCCTTGGCTCTGTCTGGCTAACGATGCCAGCCAAGGCCCAGGCACAAGAAGACATGCCCCAGGCTACCGATGCCTAGGGGCTCCCTAGCGTCGCTCCCTAGGCGTGCCCCTACCAACTGCTCCTCCGACTGGGTCATGACCAGGGCGTGACATAAGAAGACAAAGCTTCCCACAGCCTCCGGGGGCTTGGGGGCTTTCGGGACCGCACGTCAGCCCTTGGAGCCGACCTCCTTCACCAACAAGAAGACTCTAGAAGTTCTCACCTGGGGGAGGCTGGTTCAAGTTGACATCGTCTGACACGCAGAGTGTCAGAATAGAGCAGCCAGGCGATGCCCAGGCTTCTTCGGCTCCAAGACACCTAGATGGTCCACGACGCACCGCTGCAAAGCCCCTCCTAGACTCCGACGTACGTAGACCATAGACTAGAACCCCCAAACCACCTTGTACCCGACCTATCTCATTATATAAGGGATAAGGTCGGACCTAGAGGGGGGAGGATCCTGATTCGATCACCAGACACTCCATTCCATTCCATCTACCTCCGCTCTACTCCAAGAGCAAGGCAACCCAGAGAGGGGGCACCGAGAGCCCCTCCTCCACCACATCCTATCATCTCCTTCCTCTCTGACGATGGGGAGACTCCCATCGGTGGCGAGGCAACCTTAGGATTAGCATCGAGCTAACCCCCTACCAAACATTCTTCCTTTACACTTTGTTGTAACCCCTAGATTTTGGATGCTCTTGAGTATAAGGATCATCAGCTGCTCTGAATTGGCCCGAACTAGGATAAACCGTTGCGTCTTCTCTGCGTGATTCTTGTGTTCCTAAGTCCACCCGAGCCACCGGAGGCCCCGTACTCTGACACCGACTCGAACAACATGCTTGCTGCGGTTTTGACCCCACGACAATCATCAACTCTGTCTAACACCAGACAAGACTTTCGCCCAACATTCACTTTGGAGTACTGAGTTGGAATCGACCAAAATCCTCTTTTGACTCTGCTTGTTTTGCATGTAACAAGTATAGCTAGGGTCACATGATAGCCTATATTTTATTCATGTTTATGTAGCAATCAAACATTAAATTCAATGCTTAAATGACACTATGTTTGTGTAACACCCTATAGTCCAAACAACTTAGATCCACTCTGCATGGTGAGTGAACCACACACTCCCACCAAACTACTTGTTCTCAACTCATGTAAAAGGGTTAACACGGGATGCTGGTATGGACTCTAGAAGCCTTATATGTTGGTTTAACTCACCCTCATCAAGCAAGGTTGGACCAACCCCCTCCCCCTCTCACAATCTCACATCAACACACAACATGGGCCAACATCGGCAAATTCAAATATGTTCAGATCGATGTCACCGTTTGAGAACTCACCACTTATAATTTGTAATGAAGTCATTTAGCTTCATCAAAAATGTGGGCATGGAATTAGTTTCTACATTCTCTTTAAGCTAGATGTGTTACATGTTGCAAGCATCGAAAGAGATGATCTTATTTTTAGAGTGAGTCCTAGGAGCTCGTTTTTGTGTGTTTAATTTTTTTTTTCAAAGTGACAATAGCTTATGCTGTCAATGGCATTGATCAATAGTATAACCTATTTCTAACAACAAGAAATATCTTTGTTACTGGAGTATAAGATTTCTTTCGAATGAAACATGAGTCATTTGAGATGCTATTTTAGACATTGATTTATGTTATTCCATCAAAAATAGGTTTACGATGGCTGCCAAAGTTGGGAGACAATACTAACAGTTCATGCCTTTTGCTCAACTGATCTCATCGATGAGTTTGGTCCGACTATAGAAAAAGCACATGAATATATAAAAAGATCACAGGTTTGTTGCTTCTAATATTTTATTATTGAAAAATTTTCATTATAAATTACCAAACCATTTTTTCTTTGATTGAAGGTTCTTAAAGATCAACCAAATTACCAAAGTTATTATCGCCAAAGGTCGAAAGGTTCATGGACTTTTTCAACTGTAGACAATGGTTGGAATTCACCGGATGTGACTGCAGAAGCTATTAAGGTTATTAGAATAACTCTCTAAATTTGAAATGGTAGAATTGATCTTGCAATGGTGTTTTTGCCTTTTGTGGCCTCTAAAATTTCCTATGTCATTTCCTTCAGGTGTTATTGTTGTTGTCAAAGATTTCTCCTAATCTTGTTGGCAATCCAATAGAAGAACAAAAGTTGTATGATGCCATCGATTGCATCCTTTATTCCATGGTATTGCCATCAGAACTATATTGTGTAACATTACCATCATTAACTAGCGATTATTTTCATATTCGTGAAAACTATGCAATTGTGTAGAATCGAAAGTATGACCGTATTGTTTGATAAGGTAAGTGATAGCTGGTAGTTCATTTACACACATATATCTAGCACTTGTATACAAAACAAATCATCACCAAGCAAAGTTATTTGTCCAACAAATCCAATCACTTTTAAACTTTTCTTGAAATAGGAATATTTAACATGCACCTTGCAATGCCTCAATTACTTTTTGTACTAAATTATTTAACAAACACACAAATACACAATTACACACACACACACACACAAACACACACACACACACACACACACACACACACACACACACACACACACACACACACACACACACACACACACACATCCAAGGATACTAGGACCAAACACAAGTTGTGAATTAGGTGACATGGAAATTGTGTAATTGCTGAAGTTATTATAAATGACCATACGTATTCAAGTATGTTCCATACTAAACAGAGAACTTTATCTCTTTTCTAGTGCAAAGGTCATCTATCTGACAACATCTCTTTTTTGTTCTTTTGTTAATTGAGTGTTGAAGAATAAAGGTGGAACTTTTTCTTCATTTGAATGTCAAAGGACAACACCTTGGTTAGAGGTATGTGTATCCTGATTTTATTATATTTTGAGTATCCTATGTTATTATGTTTGCACAAATGTCCCATATGAGTGTGTTTTGTCTTCAATACATCCATGCGCTATAACAGGCACCAAGCCCAAGTGATAGATGGATTATTTTTATACCACTCCTCCCAAAAAATAACGTATTATAGATGCACTTATGCTAACCCATATTTTGTTTGGAAACTTAGGTTCTCAATCCTTCTGAGAATTTTGTGAATATTGTCATCGATTATCCGTAAGAGATCCAAAAAAACTCACAAATGCTTACTTAAACTCAATTATCACCCTTTTATATTTTCACTTAATGAAACTGTTTTTGGGATGCCAATTGGTAGATATGTTGAATGTACATCATCCGTGCTTGAAGCTTTTATACTATTCAAAGAGCTATATCCTTTGTATCGTACCCAAGAGATTGATAAATGCATAACCAGTGCCGCCATGTTTATTGAGAACAAACAAAGGAAGGATGGTTCATGGTAAGTAAGATTATAAAATCATTGTATATGACTTTCAACCTATATGACTTACAACTAGTTGTCATATTTTGGTAGGTATGGTACGTGGGGTATATGTTTCACTTATGGAACCTTGTTTGCTGTAAAAGGATTAGTGGCTGCTGGAAGAACATATGATACTAGTTCTTCCATCAGGAAAGCTTGCAAGTTTCTGTTGTCAAAGCAACAAACTACAGGTGGATGGGGGGAAAGCTATCTTTCTAGTGAAACTGGGGTAAATTTTCTCTCCTTGTCTACCAAAGATGTATTGCTTTCTCCTTTTCAAATTTAAAAAAATGATGCAAATTCATCTTCTCTATACATGGAATTGGTGTGACAGATCTATAATTCCACTTTTAAGTGTCAAGAGTATTGGTATGAATTTGTTATCTACAACCGCCAAGCCGGCAAGCTCTCACACATCTTTGGGTAGGCACTACACACATGTTGTTGATTAGCACCCAGCGCTCCTCCATCTTAAGATATATACTAGTTGCAGGCCTCTATGGTAGCAATAGATATAGTGAAACCATAATATGGGAGCATGTTAAGTGTTAGGTGTAATTCCACCTTCACCAGCCAGCGCAACCACAATGGTACGATGCTGACAACTCAATGGTGAATTCTTTCCTGGCCATCACTTGGGGGCTAGGATATATGGGTAGGGATGGGGAGTTTTTCTTTAGTTATGAGGAGGATGCACATGTACACACCACCACACTTACACACCCATTAGCACATCTCATATAACCTTATTATGATAAATCATTGGATGCACTCACACATGTGGAATCCATGTGTATCAATAGTTGAATCTTAATGAATAGATTCTCACCCTCACACATGCCGCCAGCATCATACAAAGAGGTGATTCATAGGATAGGGTGCATAGGAATCGATGGATGGATTCAACCATTTGTGAAAAGGGTTGCACTGATTGATGCTGATTAGCTCGCTTGCACCATCTATAATAGAATATGATTGGATTGTCCGATCCACACCCTACCACCGCATAGGATCCATGTGCCGAGTCACACGTCAAGGCCCACTAGCTGCATTGGGTGTGTAGGACAGAATGTGAGGTATGGTTGTGGTGACAATGAGATGGACACACACTGTTAGAGAAGTTAATGTATTGAGTTGATGTGATCATATTTGATTGTAACAACTAGATAGAGTTTGATGTAGATTGTACTGCTTGTACCTCAAGTTGCAAATCAAACTCCATATATTAATCTTTAATATGGAAGAAATAATGGTTATACAATTCATTACGTCTTTCATGAGTAAACCATTGAAAGGCATGATGACCCCATTATGCTCAAATATAAAAGGTAAGAAAGTTAGCTATAGTGTGAAATAGAACTTCAATGTACAATCTAGCCAGATTGTATTTTTTTAGGGAAACAGGAGGGGGGTGAACCCCTACTGTGCTTTTATTAAAGTTGAAAAAGTTTCATACAACGAGGTTCAAGATACAAAGAAGGAAACAAAGAAAATTTGCAAAATTACACATAAGCTTCTAGCCATTGAGTAAACAAAGGTACTAAGTTGTGCTTTGCTCTAAGTATAACTTGAGCAAATTCTCTTTGAAAGACTGCCTAGCCAGATTGTATTGCAAAATGGAACTACAAAATGGCAAGTTTTCTACAAATCATATGAATAAGTTTTAGGACCTCCAATGTGCCATTTACCCCACTATTTTTCTTTATTTTACTACAATGGCAAGCTTTCTAGGAATTGATGCATTGATGAAACTGGCTTTATGGGACTTCTGATGATCCATAGTTTACTGGTGCTTTCTTGTCCTAAATTGTACAGAATTATATTGATGGAGGTACTCATGTAGTGAACACTGCTTGGGCAATGCTAGCATTGATATATGCAGGGCAGGTTTGTAAATATTGTCCCTTGCTTGGAAGGCATATTGATATATTGTTTCAATAAACTATTTTCATAACTACATATTAGTATTAGTTTATGAAAAATGCAATATATATGATGAGGATTCTTATATATTTGACATCTGTCTAGGTTGAGCGAGATCCCATACCACTATACAGTGCGGCAAGAGAACTAATTAACATGCAACTAGACACAGGAGACTTTCCCCAACAGGTAGGATTCTTGTTTGAGGTAAAATTGAGCAATAGTCTTATGTACGAATTTGGTACATTTGAGGTAAAATATATAATATTGTAAAAACCTAGAAAGCATGTATATAAAAATTTGGGGACCAAAAACTAAACACAAATGATAGTCATATCCAACGGACTAGCAAATTACTACCATAGTCATAAATATTTGGCACTTTGACCAAAATCCAATCAAAGTTTTGAAAGTTTGGTCATCAACAGCTTTTAAAATGTTTCTGTCCTCTAGCTCATGCTCTTCTTCTCTTTTAGCTGCCCTAGGTGTTGTATAGCGGTTGTACAGTTGTTTTCTTTTTCCTCCCTCCTCTCTCTCTCTCTCTCTCTCTCTCTCTCTCTCTCTCTCTCTCTCTCTCTCTCTTGTAAGTATCCCTGAACTCTGTTTCCTTTTTAATTCGAAGTTTTAAATGCCATGAGGAACTCCCGCACGGTCCTTTTGTGTCAAAAAACAGCTTTTAAAATGTTCAGTTTGATAACATAAAAATCATATGTATATATCTGACCTGAGAGTAGTTTTGTAATCTTATACATTTATTGATATTCGTAGAACTATGAATTCTAACAAAAAGTAGTGGTCAAAGTTGCACCAAAGGACCATAAATGGTTAACGGTGCTAAGTATTTTTAATGGGAGGTAGTTTATACATCTATGATTAGAGGACTACAAATAGTAGTATTCCTTTACTGGGGTTAAACAGTAAATATTTGCTCAATTCTTATGACGTTGTTGATTTAAAGTTGTTTATGTTGTATAGGAACATGTTGGATGCTTTAACTCCTCCTTTTACCTCAACTACGCCAACTACCGCAACTTATTCCCCATTTGGGCTCTGGGAGAATTTCGCCACCGACTTGTTGCCAACAGAAATTGATACAAAACAATGCACATAATAATTATTCCATTGTAGTGCACATGTCATTGAGGGTGTTTTTGTAACTTGTAAGTATAGTTTTCTTGAAAGAACATATAGTTCGTTTTTGCTGTGAAAGTAGCAAACCACTTCACTCTATTGTGACCATGGATCAATGTTTGTTGTTTGAGGAATTAGTGGCTTATACATTGCATATAGATGCCATACCAAACACTTTGTATCAACAAATACTCGTATGGGAAATTTTTTTTGGTTTTTGTCACTAATGGGACTGCCTGCTGCTGCAAACTATGTGGACGACACAACAAATTTTGTTCGCGTGTAGCACCCGGTTTTAAGAACAAAACCAGATACGCACCATATGTGAGCCCAGGAAGTCAAATCTCACATATAGCTACAAATAAGGGTAATATCAATAGACAATGCTTAAATACATAGCGTATTAGTATAAAGATTATAACCCTAGAGTATAGACAGCGGAAAGACAACTTCGATCTTCAGGCGAAGACTCCAAATTCACAGGGACAACTGACTGGTTGATCACAAGCCTAATTCCTCCAAACTAGCAATCTGGTACCCATCCGGGATTTTTATCCAAATAATTGAAAAATAAAGCAAGCGTAAGTACATGTCGTACTCAACAAATATATCATGGGGTTCATGAGGCTCAAAAGACTGATACTGGTTAACTACGATTAGCTTTTAATAAATCATCTTTTAGCAATTGGGTGGCAATAAGTTTATCCACAAGCCTATATAAACACATGATCAGGTAAATATGAATAATGAATAGCATAAATAGTAATCATTAGTGAGCATCTTTATCATCAGTGTCATCAGTGTTCATCATCTATTCCGTAAGAGTTCCAAGGCCGCTCGTGACCGTGAGCACGGCTGATATACCGGTTTTACACTACAGATGTTGTACACTTTCACTGTGACTCGTGATTTACCCTTTTGCTCGAGGTGATCAGCCTCTTGACCCACTACCAAGGTAGGTCGGCAGGGTTCACTATGAAGCCTTTCAAAGGTTCGTCTAACAAGTTAGGGCCATTAGATTCACTCGGCAAACAGATGTAGGAACCCCCTGTCGAATAGAACAATTCCATCATGGCTATACACATAAGAGTAGAGGTTGTCCTATACCTGATTGGTCAAGACATTCTTACGCTAACAAAGGTAACATCTAACAAGCTAGAAAAGGTCTTCATACTGAGCTAAAGCTAGACCCATATAGCCCTCACAGTTGTACTAGGAAGCTCACTTATAGATAAGTCCTTAGGGAGAGGAATCTAGGGCACCTTAAAAATAGCCCAATGCTCTAGCCCCCTTGATTCCATGTTGCTAAAAAGCATCTTTTAATGTTTATTGCATATTTCATTAGTCAACTTACAAGATCATGGTTGTAGTTGAGCACTAGCAAAGCTACCCAATGCAATAACCCAAAGGCGTCAAGGTACAAGCACAAAGTACTAGGAAATCCTTAGTGGCAGTTAGGTTAGACACATGCAGTATGAATTAAATGATTAAAGGTGTATAGGTCAACAACGAAGATCCCATGCTATACTTGCCTTAAACTTAGATCCTTCTTCAAGTCCAAAACTTCAAAGATCTGCTTCTTGATTCACCACGTATAACTCACCGAATGGACATGATCATAAAGCACCACACAAGCATCCATGCAATCATACATGAAGCAAATAATAGATCTAAATTAGAATAGTACACCAATCATAGAAAAATAAGTAAAACAGTTTGAAACACGATTCTACGCATCGCTACGAACACATAGTCACGAGAGGCACGCTAATCGGAGCTACAATTCGAAAGAAATGGCTTCTGAAAGATCTACTCATAAGAGAAAATATAAAACTATAAGCTTCCTATGTTTTAACTATATAAAAGCATGTACAAATTGAATTAAGTTAAATTTAGATTTGAATTACAAATCTAAAGTAAAACAAATCATATTTTATTTATAAAATCCAGTTGCATAATTATTATTAAAATTAGAGTTTAAACCATGAAATTCTAGAAATAGTGACATGATAAACATTGTTACTAACACGTAGATCTCGTTGTAATGAATCTAGCACAACTTGAACAGGTCAAATCAAAGCTAAAACATAGAATATATGAATTAAATAAGATTTTGTTTATTAAAATAATAGATTAAATCTAACCTAAAATTTTCAAAGATGAAACATATCTAACTGTGGTATAAACATGTAGACAACATAAATACAAACCAAACGCAAGTTGAACGGGTCAAAACAAAGCTAAAACGAAGAAGTTATGGCCTAAAGAAGATAGTGGCAAAACTGTAAATAAGTGAAAACGTATTTTGGATCTAACCCGAAGACACTATGCTTTCCAAAGAAGAAAACATAATCTGTGATTGTGCTTTGGACCACGGGTTTGAAAACAGAAAACTAGAGGTGCTCTTTAGCAAGATGGCCTCCGAAGGGGTATCCTTTGATATGAGCCGTCGGATTAGATGCGGGCGGCTAAGATCAGACCGGAGGGGAGAGAGAGAGCCTGGCTAGCCGGAACAGGGCTAGCGAAGAACCTAGCGGCGGCAACACCATGGGCAATATGGTGGTGCTCATCGAACCTAAGCCTACGGTCCACCGTTTGATGAATCGGAGACATAGGAAGAAAGAGGGGGCAACAGCGGACTCACCTAGGGTTTTCTCGATGGCAAAGAAGGAACATGACAGGCGTGGGGCTCGACGAGGTGGGCGGTAGCTCTCTAAACTCGCGGCGGCGCTGTTATCGGCATGGGGCAGCTGCGGCTTGCTTCCAAAACATGATAGGGAGAGTGGCGGGCGTGGCATCGGTATTTAAGAGGCACAGGAGGCTTGGTGTCACGGCAAGGGTGACGTAGAGGAGGTGGATTCGTCTCTACGGTGGAAATGGTGTCCGCGCCGGACATGATACGTGGAAAAATATTGCGGCTGCCAGGTGGGCCAGGGCAGTCAGCGAGAGGGAGAGAACGGCGCAGCGCATCGCGGCATGCAGACCTGGGCCAGCTACAAAGGAGGAACTAGATCGGCCCGCGGGAAAACAAGGGAGCGGGGCGACTGGGTCAGCTCGGCCAGCGGGACTGAGCCAGCGGGCCGGAAGCAAAGGTGGAGAAAGAAGCGGGCCGACTCTGCTGGAACAGGTTGCGGCAAGAGAGGGAGAAGCAGGCCAGGGCAGCTGGCCAAAGCATGAGTTGGGCCGATCGGAAGGGAGCAGAGCAGGCCAAGCCGTCGGGCCGAATCTGAAAGGGAGGAAATTTTCCTTTTCTATTTTATTTTCAAAACCAATTCGAATGTAAACCAAATCCACTTTGAATAGGATTTCAAATACACTTTTCCATTCAAACCTAAATGAGCAATTTTGGTAAGTTTTCAAAAATAAATTTTACCACTTTTTAAATCCTTTTTTTAATTTTCTTTTCTTTTATTCCAAAGCCATTTTTAATTTCATTTGCAAAAGAAATTTAAACCATTTTGAATTTTCAATCAAAACCACTCAACCAAATAAATCAAATGCAATAGCATGTATGCTCAAACATGTTGCTACCTTATGATGAATTTTAATTTAATGAAATTTTTTTATTTCCTATGTTTTAATGAGCACAAAAATCCCAAATTAAACCTTTTTAGCTCCATTTCCAAAAATTCAAATTTTAGGGTGTTACAATTCTACCCCCCCTTAAAAGGAATCTCGTCCCCGAGATTTGGAAAACGTCAACTAGGAGATAAGGATACCCCATCTTTGGATTCTTCTTCACTTCCTCGGGTAGTTCCATCATGTAGCTCCATTATCTTGATAAGGATTCCACTTTACTTTGCATACCTGTTAACCTTACTCCAAGTAACTTGCTCAACTAATTCCAAAATTTTAACAGGCACCTTGGACAACTATCAGGTAACTCCAATCACTAGGCCACCTTTCCTTTTTAGTCCATACTTATTAGACCTCTTTATTCCTATGTTCACCTTCCAACGGAGCCTGACGAATCTCTTGGTCAGAAGGAGATTCTACTACAAATCTTTAAAACATTAAGGATTCTGATTAAGTTGCTCGAACTTGGAATACAATTCTTAGTCCTTGGTGTCACCCATACTTTCTTAGCACTATTCTTCATTGCTACGGCCATCGGCCATGACTTTGCTCCTCAAAGTGATAGCACTTTTCCAAGTCATAATCAATTTCATTCTAATGAGGATATCACAAGCTCAAGACCAACTTAGTGAAGATGTCCTGTAGGTTCTTGTGATCCTCCTAGATGTCACCTTTTCTTCCAAGAAGATATTACTTTCATGCTCCACAATGGATAACTCCAGATAACATGTTAGGTAGTTCAACTCACGCTTCCTTAGTTGACTTAATGAACAAGCCACTACTTTTCTTCTTGCATAAGGATACATCCCACACCTTGACAAGGTGCATCACAGTGGATATAAAGTCCTTGTCCTGATTTGACAAAGCTAATATATAGGTTTTACTTCAACCTCTTCTTGGATTCCTTCAAACACTTACCTGAGGTTTCTTGATCCAAACTAACTTAAAAGCTTCTCTGGTAGCTCTACCAATATCTTGATGATCTTGGATAAACTTCCCTTGAACCTCTGATAGGATCTTACTATTCCAAGGAACTCCACGTCACTCTTACATACTTGGGTCAGTTACAACCAAACTCATCATTAATTTTCTCGAGTTCTTCTCCCTATTTTTACCATTAAAATAACATATCCCAAGAAGAGAACTTCCTACAACGCACTCACTTGCTAACTTAGTGAAACATTGAGATGTTCTGAGTCTCAATTAAATCAGCTGTAGATGTCCAATATCTCCTTCTTTTGTCATCCATACCAACCTATCCTAGGCATGTTGAAGATTGACTCCCAAGTCCCAATTGATAATAGCTCGAAGTGATAACCAAAATAGGAAAATATCCGAGCTCCTTGATTCAACAAGTAACACATCTTTAGCAAAGACAACTGCACTTGATAGTTACTTCACTTCTAGAGACAAAACCTATACTTCCATGTGAAGCACCGAAACATATGAAACCTTCATCTTGCAACTTCTTTAGCTTGGCTACCCCCTTAAGAAAAGATCAACCAAGGGACACAAGAAGGGTAGCTTGCACCTTATTCTAGATGAGCCAACTAGTCTCAAGACGTTCTGACATCCCAATGATACTCTTGTATATGGGCAAGAACAAGAAATCTGACATTCCTCGCGGGATGAAAAACAGCAGCACAGAAAAACAACTATAACTCTCATTCTATTAATCCAATAAAGTTGTCGATTATATCTTTGGAAAGCCTATAAAATTCTCCACAACTTCCTTATAGAACACTTTTTCCAAATTCTACAGTTAACTTGGTCAAAAACAGTGCACAACAGAAACTATTCCCGATTTCAGACAACGCGATTGCTTCGTCTTGTGATTTTCATAACTCCATAACGAAACCAGATATGAGGGTGGTTCTTGCGGTCATAGAAAGGTATCGAAGTCTACTATTGTCCAGAATTTTCTCATGATTTATGATCATCCAAATCAGAGATATAACCCAAAGAGTGCAGGCTACTCCGAAACGACAGGATAGGGAGAACAGAAGAAAACCATAACCCAACTATTTATTTCACTAATCCGTATACCTTAGGCCTATAAGCTAAATGAAATTGTGGGAACACCCAACAAGATCATTGCAATCATTACAAAGATTCAAAACAAACAGAAGCATAATGACAATTCAACAAAACAATAAAGACGCACAATTCAATCATTGACTCAACTTGCGATACTATCATTTTTATTACATAAAGGCGCAAACTCCTATTCCTTAACTAAGGTGTGGCTACAAGGGCATCTAGGGTAGCATTTCTTGTATGGGAGTGAGAGCGACACGTCATCCACTTCATCAATTTCATCATAGGCTTCCTTCGTATTGTGTGTCTATAGCACCTGGTTTTAAGAACAAAACCAGATACGCACCATATGTGAGCCCAGGAAGTCAAATCCCACATATAGCTACAAATAAAGGTAATATCAAAAGACAATGCTTAAATACATAGCGTATTAGTATAAAGATTATAACCTCAGAGTATAGACGGTGGAAAGACGACTCTGATCTTCAGGTGAAGACTCCAAATCCACAGGGACAACTGACTGGTTGATCAGAAGCCTAACTCCTCCAGACCAGCAATCTGGTACCCATCCGGGATTTTTATCCAAATAATAAAAAATAAAGCAAGCGTAAGTACATGTCGTACTCAACAAATATAACACGGGGTTCATGAGGCTCAAAAGGCTGACACCAGTTAACTGCGATTAGCTTTTAATGAGTCATCTTTTAGCAATTGAGTAGCAACAAGTTTATCACAAGCCCATAAACACATGATCAGGTAAACATGAATAATGAATAGTATAAACAGTAATCATTAATGAGCTAAAGCCAGAGCCATATAGCCCTCACAGCTGTACTGTAAGTCTTGGATGATCACTTACAGATAAGTCCTTAGGGAGAGGAATCTAGAGCACCATAAAATAACCCAATGCTCTAGCCCCCTTGTTCCATGTTGCTAAAAAGCATCTTTTAATGTTTATTGCATATACCATTAGTCAAGTTACAAGATCATGGTTGTAGTTGAGCACTAGCATCATACTATCCAAATGCAATAACCCAAAGGTATCAAGGTACAGGGTAGCAAAGTACTAAGAAATCCTTAGTGGCAGTCAAGGTAGACACATGCAGTATGAATTAAATGATTAATAGTGAATAGGCAACAAGGATAGTCCCATGCTATACTTGCCTTAAAACACCGATCCTTCGGTAAGCTTTAATCTTCGATGTTCTTCTTCTTCTTCTTGATCACCACGTATACCTCACCGACTGGATGTAATCATAAAGCACCACACAAGCATCCATACAATCATACATGATGCAAACAATAGATCTAAATCAGAACAATACGCCAAACATAAAATCAAGATGAAAAGTTTGTAAAACGAATCTACGTCTCGCTACGAACACAAAGACGCGAGAAGCACGCTAATCGGAGCTACGGTTGAAAAGATACAACTACCGAAAGATCTACTCATAAAACTATTAGCTTCATGTGTTTTAATTATATAAAAACATATATAAGATATTGTATAGAGATTATAATTTAAGTCAAATTTAGATTTGATTTATAAAACTAAAGTGAAACAAATCATATTCTATTTATAAAATCCAGTTGCATAATTATTAATCAAGATATGATTTAAACATGAAATTTCAGAAATAGTAATATGATAACCACTGTTACTAACGCGTAGATCTCATCGCTATGAATCTAACGCAACTTGAATGGACTAAAACGGATCTAAGACGCAGAAGATATGATTTAAACAAGATTTCTTTTAATCGAATAATAGATTAAATCTAATCATGAATTTTAAAAGTTAAAAACATACTGAACAGTAGTATGAACACGTAGATTATGAAATTACGAACCTAACGCAAGTTGAACAGATCAAATCGGAGTTAAAACGGGGAAGTTATGACTAAAACAAAATCTATGGCAAATCTGTAAATAAATGAAAACGTATTTTGGATCTAAACCGACCAAACTACGCTTTTAAAAAAAAGAAAACGTAATCCATGAAATACGCAATGGACCGCGGGTTCTAATTGGAAGAAACCGAGGGGCTCTTTATAAAGATGGCCACGCGAAAGGGTATGGGACGATCTGGTCCACTGGATCGGAGATGGATGGTCTGGGTTAGAACCGAGAGGGGAGAGGGAGGAGGCTGCCGCCGGAACAGTAGCCGGAGCGGTGGCGCCATGGCCGGAAAATCTGGGACCTCGCCGGCGTTCACGGAAAATGACCTACCGTTCATGGTTTTCAACGGGAAGAACACGGGAGAGGAGAGGAGGTCTAGGCGAGCTCACCTAGGTAGATTTCGGCGGCAGAGGAAGCATGGAGGTAGCACTGCTCTTGGGGAGGCGGGCGACTCGTCGGCACGAGCACGCTAGGGCTAGGCGGCGGCTGCGGCTTTCTCCCGGCTCGGTGGGGGAAGGTACGGGCGCGGAGGCTTATATGGGGCGGAGCGGCTTGGGGCTCACGCCACCAGGCGGGACGGGGCGGACACGGACTCTCAGGCGATGGCGGCGGCTAAGGAGACCGGTTCAGCGATGACATGAGGAAGAAGAAAGAAACCGACTGACCTGGGGGCCTGGGGTGTCAACGTCAGGCGAGAGAGAGGAGGGAGGGGACGCGCGGCGCGGCTGGCTGCTGAACGGGCCGAGCGCGCGGGGCTCTTGACTGGGCCACGGCCTGGTGACGCGGTCGTGTGGTGAAAACGGGGTGGCCCAAGAGGAAGTGGCCCGTGGAGAAATGCGAGTGCAGGTTGGCCTACGGTGGCACGCTGACAGCGGCCTGGCTTGCTGGGCCGGCGGGAGTGGGAGCCGGGCTACGCGGCTGCTCGGGCCAAAATGGATTCTCAAATTTTCTTTTCTATTTCAAAACCAATTTCAAATATGAATCAAATCTAATTCAAATATTATCTCAAATATATACTTTTGATTCAAAAATAGGATAAGGACTTTTGTTAAGTTTTAAATAAATTACACAGCCTTTTTAAACTCTTTTATATTCCAATTTTTTTTATTTCAAAGCCATTTTTCAAATTTATTTTCAAAAGCAATTTAAACCAATTTGAATTTTAACCAAAACCACTCAATCAATTAAATCAAATGCACCGGCATGTATGCACATCCACGTTTCTAAACCTTATATTAAATTTTAATTTCATGAAAAATTTTATTTCATGTTTTAATGAACACAAAATTCCAAATTTAATCATTTTAGCTCTATTTCCAAAAGAGGCAAATTTTAGGCTGTTACAATTCTACCCCCTTAAGATGAATCTCGTCCTCGAGATTCGAACGACGTTGACTTGGAGATAGAGATACTTCATCTTTAGATTCTTCTTTACTTCCTCGTGAAGTTCCATCGTCTTGATAAGGATTCCACTTCCAACAAAGCCTGATGAATCACTTGGTCAGAAGGAGAATCTACCACCAATCTTCAAAATATTAATGTTTCTGGCTAGGTTGCTCGATCTAGGAATACAACTCTTAATCCTTGGTGTCACCCGAACCTTCTTAGCACAATTCTCCATTGCTAAGGGCATCGGCCATGACTTTTGCTTCTCCAAGTGATAGCACTTTTCCAAGTCATAATCAATTTCAATCCAACGAGGATATCACAAGCTCAAGTCCCACTTAGTGAAGATGTCCTGTAGATTCTTGTGATCCTCCTATATGTCACTTTTTCTTCCAAGAAGATATTACTTTCATGCTTCACAATGGATAACTTCAGATAACTTGTTAGGTAGTTCAACTCACGCTTCCTTAGTAGACTTAATGAACAAGCCACTACTTTTCTTCTCGTATAAGGACACATTCCACACCTTGACATGGTGCATCCTAGTGGATATAAAGCTCTTGTCCCGATCTGATAAAGCTAACACATAGGTTTTACTCCATCCTCTTCTTGGATTCCCTCAAACATTTGCCTGAGATCTTTTGATCCAAACTAACTTGAAAACTTCTCCGGTAGCTCTACCAAAATCTTGATGATCTTGGTTAAACTTTCCTTGAACCTTTAATCAAACCTCATTGAGACTCTAAACTTCTTTCACACCTTTGGGTACCACCATGCTTCCGCTGCGCAAACTAGAACGTAGGATACTTCATCTTGCAAATTCTTCCACTTGGCTACCCCCCTTAAGAAAAGATAAACTAGGGGACACCAAAGTATAGCTTGCATCTCCTTCTAGATAAGCTAACTAACATTAAGACATTCTGACATCTCAATGATACTCTCATATAAAGGCAAGAACAAGAAAACTGGAATTCCTCGCGGGATGAAAAACAGCAGCGTAGTAAAACAGCTGTAACTCTCATTCTATTAATCCAATGATATTGTAGCTTATACCGTTGGAAAGTTTATAAAATTCTCCACAACTTCCTTATAGAACACTTTTCCAAATTCTGCAGTTAACTTGGTCGAAATTAGTGCACAACAGAAACTGTTTCAGGTTCCAAACAGCATAGATGCATCGCCTTGTGATTTTTGTATCTCCATAACCAAAATAGCTATCAGGATAATTCTTGTTCTCAGAGAAAGATATTGATGTCTACTGTTGTCCAGAATTTTCTCATGATTTTTGGTTGTCCAAGAATAGAGATATAAGCTGAAGAGTGCAAACTGCTCTGAAAGGACAGGATAGGGAGAACAGAAGAAAACCATAGCCTAACTATTTATTTCATTGATCCTTATACCTTAGGCCTATAAACTAAATGAAATTATGAGGACACCCAACAAGATCATTGCAATCATTACAAAGATCCAAAACAATCATAAGCATAATGACAGTTCAACAAAGCAATAAAGGTGCACACTCAATCATTGACTCAACTTGCGATACTATCGTCCTCATTATACTAAGGGTAACAATCCTAAGACTCATCTTTAGATTACGCAAGAAGGTGGTGAGGAACAGTTCTAAAAGCATATCAAATCAAGGAGTAAAGATGATAACAAAGTCTTTAAAATAAGCACCAAGGTAGAGATGAATAGCAAGGGTAGAGATATAGTAGAGGAAAATATCAAGATTTATAGAGCAAGGGTTTTTATAGTAACTTCTAAACCTTAGAATGACCAGTTCCTACTAGGCTTGCGTCCTACAGTCAGCATTGCTCTGATACCACTTGTAGCACCCGGTTTTAAGAACAAAACTAGATACGCACCATATGTGAGCCCAGGAAGTCAAATCTCACATATAGCTACAAATAAAGGTAATATCAAAAGACAATGCTTAAATACATAGCGTATTAGTATAAAGATTATAACCTCAGAGTATAGACGGTGGAAAGATGACTCCGATCTTCAGGTGAAGACTCCAAATCCACAGGGACAACTGACTGGTTGATCACAAGCCTAACTCCTCCAGACCAGCAATCTGATACCCATCCGGGATTTTTATCCAAATAATAAAAAATAAAGCAAGCGTAAGTACATGTCGTACTCAACAAATATAACACGGGGTTCATGAGGCTCAAAATGCTAACACCGGTTAACTGCGATTAGCTTTTAATGAGTCATCTTTTAGCAATTGAGTAGCAACAAGTTTATCACAAGCCCATAAACACATGATCAGGTAAACATGAATAATGAATAGTATAAACAGTAATCATTAATGAGCATCTTCTTCATCATTAACCATTAGTGATCATCTATTCCGTATGGGTTCCAAGGCCGCTCGTGACCGTGAGCACGGCTGATATACCAGTTTTACACTCTACACAGGTTGTACACTTTCACTGTGAGTCATGATTTACCCTTTCGCCCGAGGCGGCCAACCTCTTGACCCACTACCAAGGAAGGTCGGCAGGGTTCACTATGAAGCCTTTCAAAGGTTCGTCTAACAAGTTAGGGCCGCTAGGTTTCTGTGGCCTGCGAATGTAGCACTCCCCTTCCGACAGGCACAATGACGCGTAGCCTATACACTGACGGACAGAGGCCGCACTATATCCAACCTAGAACACACCCCTCTTGCGCCATAAAGGTAACCTCTAACAAGCTAGAAAAGGTTCTCATACTGAGCTAAAGCCAGAGCCATATAGCCCTCACAGCTGTACTATAAGTCTCGGATGATCACTTACAGATAAGTCCTTAGGGAGAGGAATCTAGAGCACCATAAAATAACCCAATGCTCTAGCCCCCTTGTTCCATGTTGCTAAAAAGCATCTTTTAATGTTTATTGCATATACCATTAGTCAAGTTACAAGATCATGGTTGTAGTTGAGCACTAGCATCATACTATCCAAATGCAATAACCCAAAGGTATCAAGGTACAGGGTAGCAAAGTACTAAGAAATCCTTAGTGGCAGTCAAGGTAGACACATGCAGTATGAATTAAATGATTAATAGTGAATAGGCAACAAGGATAGTCCCATGCTATACTTGCCTTAAAACACCGATCCTTCGGTAAGCTTTAATCTTCGATGTTCTTCTTCTTCTTCTTGATCACCACGTATACCTCACCGACTGGACGTAATCATAAAGCACCACACAAGCATCCATACAATCATACATGATGCAAACAATAGATCTAAATCAGAACAATACGCCAAACATAAAATCAAGATGAAAAGTTTGTAAAACGAATCTACGTCTCGCTACGAACACAAAGACGCGAGAAGCACGCTAATCGGAGCTACGGTTGAAAAGATACAACTACCGAAAGATCTACTCATAAAACTATTAGCTTCATGTGTTTTAATTATATAAAAACATATATAAGATATTGTATAGAGATTATAATTTAAGTCAAATTTAGATTTGATTTATAAAACTAAAGTGAAACAAATCATATTCTATTTATAAAATCCAGTTGCATAATTATTAATCAAGATATGATTTAAACATGAAATTTCAAAAATAGTAATATGATAACCACTGTTACTAACGCGTAGATCTCATCGCTATGAATCTAACGCAACTTGAATGGACTAAAACGGATCTAAGACGCAGAAGATATGATTTAAACAAGATTTCTTTTAATCGAATAATAGATTAAATCTAATCATGAATTTTAAAAGTTAAAAACATACTGAACAGTAGTATGAACACGTAGATTATGAAATTACGAACCTAACGCAAGTTGAACGGATCAAATCGGAGTTAAAACGGGGAAGTTATGACTAAAACAAAATCTGTGGCAAATCTGTAAATAAATGAAAACGTATTTTGGATCTAAACCGACGAAACTACACTTTTAAAAAAAAGAAAATGTAATCCGTGAAATACGCAATGGACCGCGGGTTCTAATTGGATGAAACCGAGGGGCTCTTATAAAGATGGCCACGCGAAAGGGTATGGGACGATCTGGTCCACTGGATCGGAGATGGATGGTCTAGATTAGAACCAAGAGGGGAGAGGGAGGAGGCTGCCGCCGGAACAGTAGCCGGAGCGGTGGCGCCATGGCTGGAAAATCTGGGACCTCGCCGGTATTCACGGAAAATGACCTATCGTTCATGGTTTTCAACGGGAAGAACACGGGAGAGGAGAGGAGGTCTAGGCGAGCTCACCTAGGTAGATTTCGGCGGTAGAGGAAGCACGGAGGCAGCGCTGCTCTTGGGGAGGCGGGCGACTCGTCGGCCCAAGCACGCTAGGGCTAGGCGGTGGCTGCGGCTTTCTCCCAGCTCGATGGGGGAAGGCACGGGCGTGGAGGCTTATATGGGGTGGAGCGGCTTGGGGCTCACGCCACCAGGCGGGACGGGGTGGACACGGACTCTCAGGTGATGGCGGCGGCTGAGGAGACCGGTTCAGCGACGACATGAGGAAGAAGAAAGAAACCGGCTGACCTGGGGGCCCGGGGTGTCAGCGTCAGGCGAGAGAGAGGAGGGAGGGGACGCGCGGCGTGGCTGGCTGCTGAACGGGCCGAGCGCGCGGGGCTCTTGACTGGGCCACGGCCTGGTGACGCGGCCGTGCGGTGAAAACGGGGTGGCCCAAGAGGAAGTGGCCCGTGGAGAAATGCGAGTGCGGGTTGGCCTACGGTGGCACGCTGACAGCGGCCTGGCTTGCTGGGCCGGCGGGAGTGGGAGCCGGGCTACGCGACTGCTCGGGCCAAAATGGATTCTCAAATTTTCTTTTCTATTTCAAAACCAATTTCAAATATGAATCAAATCTAATTCAAATATTATCTCAAATATATACTTTTGATTCAAAAATAGGATAAGGACTTTTGTTAAGTTTTAAATAAATTACACAGCCTTTTTAAACTCTTTTATATTCCAATTTTTTTATTTCAAAGCCATTTTTCAAATTCATTTTCAAAAGCAATTTAAACCAATTTGAATTTTAACCAAAACCACTCAATCAATTAAATCAAATGCACCGGCATGTATGCACATCCACGTTTCTAAACCTTATATTAAATTTTAATTTCATGAAAATTTTTATTTCCTGTTTTAATGAACACAAAATTCCAAATTTAATCATTTTAGCTCTATTTCCAAAAGAGGCAAATTTTAGGGTGTTACAGTGTCACTGACACTTGCTGGCAGTAGTTCTGTAGTGATCTGACTCTAGCCACTTCCAGGGTACAATTGTTGATTCTTCTATGGGCAAAGTTTAACATAATGTCCTTCCTGCTAGCAATGATAATACTTTCTCTTGGCTGGATATTTTGTGATGTCATACTCCACAGAATTATTGCTTAGAGTATTGTCAGCTTGCTGACTCTGAAGGTTCATCTTTGTTTGACTGGACTGCTTTCTAGCTCACTTGATCTTTCACGGTTGAAACTCCTTATAGGTGATTGTCCACCCATCTATGCATACCTCATGTGGAAAGAGTGGAGTAATCTTAGCTTGAGAAACACCTGACTCCTTAGAGTTTGAGTTTATCTGACTAGGGATTGGAGCTGGATGTGACAATGTAGTAGAACTTGAAGGTTGATTGCTTTCCAATTCTGGCTCTGGTGAGACCGCCTTCCTCTTCTTATCCACATTAGCTTCACAACTCGGGCTCACCTTGACCTCCCTCTTATTAAACTTATTATGAAGATAGAGAAACCATAATGCTTGCAGCATTGACATTGACACTGACTTCCAAGCGTCTTACTATGAACACCTTCATTAGACTTCATCTTCTTCCAAGCTTCTACCACTTGTCTCTTCACTGGTCCCTTTGGTATATTGGTTTGCCCTTGTGGCAAGCACTGTTGAGAACTCCCATGTTGAGTCATTCCTTCTAATACTTATTGTTGCATAGCTACAAGCTTCTCCTTATCGAATGCAATCAAGGACAACATAGCTTGGTCCTCCTGATCTCTGATACTGGTGGTCTCCTCATTATGATCCATCTATTTAGACGAAGAGAGAGGAATCAAAGTAGAGACATGGTTTTCAAAACAGAGACCAAAGTGAGCATAACTTTTAGCAAATAACAAGGTTGGAGAGAAAGCAAGAAGTAAGCATAGATGAAAGCATGCTAAAACATCCAATTCTAACTAGGCTTGCATCCTACAGTTAGCATTGCTCTGATACCACTTTGTAGCACCCGGTTTTAGGAACAAAACCAAATCTCACATATAGCTACAAATAAGGGTAATATCAATAGACAATGCTTAAATACATAGCGTATTAGTATAAAGATTATAACCTCAGAGTATAGACAGCGGAAAGACAACTCTGATCTTCAGGCGAAGACTCCAAATCCACAGGGACAACTGACTGGTTGATCACAAGCCTAATTCCTCCAAACTAGTAATCTAGTACCCATCCGAGATTTTTATCCAAATAATTGAAAAATAAAGCAAGTGTAAGTACATGTCGTACTCAACAAATATATCATGGGGTTCATGAGGCTCAAAAGGCGGACACTGGTTAACAATGATTAGCTTTTAACAAATCATCTTTTAGCAATTGGGTGGCAACAAGTTTATCCACAAGCCCATATAAACACATGATTAGGTAAACATGAATAATGAATAGCATAAACAGTAATCATTAGTGAGCATCTTTATTATCAGTGTCATCAGTGTTCATCATCTATTCTGTAAGGGTTTCAAGGCCGCTCGTGACCGTGAGCATGGCTGATATACCAGTTTTACACTCTGCAGATGTTGTACACTTTCAATGTGAGTCGTGATTTACCCTTTTGCCCGAGGTGATCAGCCTCTTGACCCACTACCAAGGAAGGTCGGCAGGGTTCACTATGAAGCCTTTCAAAGGTTCGTCTAACAAGTTAGGGCCATTAGATTCACTCGGCAAACAGATGTAGGAACCCCCTGTCGAATAGCACAATTCCATCATGGCTATACACATAAGAGTAGAGGTTGTCCTATACCTAATTCGTCAAGACATTCTTATGCCAATAAAGGTAACACCTAACAAGCTAGAAAAGGTTCTCATACTGAACTAAAG
This sequence comes from Miscanthus floridulus, assembly GCF_019320115.1. Taxonomy (NCBI): domain Eukaryota; kingdom Viridiplantae; phylum Streptophyta; class Magnoliopsida; order Poales; family Poaceae; genus Miscanthus; species Miscanthus floridulus. The sequence continues at coordinate 126,144,548 of NC_089597.1, forward strand.
CCAGAGCCACATAGCCCTCGTAGTTGTAATGTAAGTCACGGATGATCACTTACAGATAAGTCCTTAGGTAGAGGAATCTAGAGCACCTTAAAAACAGCCCAATGCTCTAGCCCCTTGATTCTATGTTGCTAAAAAGCATCTTTTAATGTTTATTGATATTCCATTAGTCAAGTTACAAGATCATGGTTGTAGTTGAGCACTAGCAAAGCTACCCAATGCAATAACCCAAAGGTGTCAAGGTACAAACACAAAGTACTAGGAAATCCTTAGTGGCAGTCAAGGTAGACACATGCAGTATGAATTAAATGATTATAGGTGTATAGGTCAACAAAGAAGATTCCATGCTATACTTGCCTTAAACTTAGATCCTTCTTCAAGTCCAAAACTTCAAAGATCTGCTTCTTGATTCACCATGTATAACTCACCGACTGGACATGATCATAAAGCACCATATAAGCATCCATGCAATCATACACAAAGCAAACAATAGATCTAAATTACAACAGTACACCAATCATAGAAAAATAAGTAAAACAGTTTGAAACACGATTCTACGCATCGCTACGAATACACAGTCGTGAGAGGCACGCTAATCGGAGCTACGGTTTGAAAGAAACAGCTTTCGAAAGTTCTACTCATAAGAGAAAATATAAAACTATAAGCTTCATGTTTTTTAACTATATAAAAGCATATACAAATTGAATTAAGTCAAATTTAGATTTGAATTACAAATCTAAAGTAAAACAAATAATATTTTATTTATAAAATCCAGTTGCATAATTATTATTCAAATTAGAGTTTAAACCATGAAATTCTAGAAATAGTGACATGATAAACATTGTTACTAACACGTAGATCTCGTGGTAATGAATCTAGCACAACTTGAATAGGTCAAATCAGAGCTAAAACGTAGAAGATATGAATTAAATAAGATTTCCTTTATTAAAATAATAGATTAAATCTAACCTTGAATTTTAAAAGTTGAAACATATCTAACAGTGGTATAAACATGTAGACAACGTAAATACGAACCTAACGCAAGTTGAACGGGTCAAAACGGAGCTAAAACGAAGAAGTTATGGCCTAAAGAAGATAGTGACAAAACTGTAAATAAGTGAAAACGTATTTTGGATCTAAACTGAAGAAACTACGCTTTTCAAAGAAGAAAACGTAATCTGTGATTGCGCTTTGGACCGTGGGTTTGAAAACAGAAAACTAGAGGGGCTCTTTAGCAAGATGGCCTGCGAAGGGGTATCCTTCGATATGAGCCATCAGATTAGATGCGGGCGGCTGAGATCAGACCAGAGGGGAGAGAGAGAGGCTGGCTGGCCGGAACAGGGCCAACGACGAACCTGGCGGCGGCAACGCCATGGCCGGTATGGTGGTGCTCATCGAACCTAAGCCCACGGTCCACCGTTTGATGAATTGGAGACATGGGAAGAAAGAGGGGGCAACGACGGACTCACCTAGGGTTTTCTCGGCGGCAGAGAAGGAACAGGACAGGCGCGGGGCTTGATGAGGCGGGCAGCAGCTCTCCAAACTCGTGGCGGCACTGTTATCAGCACGGGGCAGCGGCGACTTGCTTCCAAAACACGATATGGAGAGTGGAGGGTGTGGCATCGGTATTTAAGAGGCGCGGGAGGCTTGGGGGTCATGGCAAGGGCGACGTAGAGGAGGTGGATTCGTCTCGACGACGGAGATGGTGTCCGCGCCGAACATGATGCGAGGAAGAAGACGACGGCTGCCAGGTGGGCTAGGGCAGTCATCGAGAGGGAGAGAATGGCACGGCGCATCATGGCATCCGGAGCTAGGCCGGCTACAGCAGAGGAACTGGATCGGCCCACGGGAAAACAAGGGAGCGAGGCGACTGGACCGGCTCGACCGGCAGGACTAAGCTAGCGGGCCGGAAGCAAAGGAGGAGAAAGAAGCGGGCCGACGCTGCTGGAATGGGCTACGACAAGAGAGGGAGAAGCAAGCCAGGGCAGCTGGCCGGAGCGCGAGTTGGGCCAACTGGAAGGGAGCGGAGCAGGCCAAGCCTTCGGGCCGAATCCGAAAGGGAGGAAATTTTCCTTTTCTATTTTATTTTCAAAACCAATTCGAATGTAAACAAAATCAACTTTGAATAGGATTTCAAATACACTTTTCCATTCAAACCTAAATGAGCAATTTTGGTAAGTTTTCAAAAATAAATTTTACCACTTTTTAAATCCTTTTATTTTTTAATTTTCTTTTCTTTTATTTCAAAGCCATTTTTAATTTCATTTGCAAAAGAAATTGAAACCATTTTGAATTTTCAATCAAAACCACTCAACCAAATAAATCAAATGCAATGGCATGTATGCTCAAAAATGTTGCTACCTTATGATGAATTTTAATTTAATGAAAAAATTTTATTTCCTATGTTTTAATGAGCACAAAAATCCCAAATTAAACCTTTTTTGCTCCATTTCCAAAAATTCAAATTTTAGGGTGTTTCATCGCGTTAAAGCTTCATTTTCGGGTGATTCTCATTTTTTTCTATTAGGATATTGGGTGTTAAAGATCAATTTCTTAGTTGGCGAAAATATCGACTAAATGATGGTAACCAGATTAGGTTTTGGAAACACATCGTTGGGGAATCAGTAGTTGAAATTTCAATACTCTCTTTAATATTATTTGTAGGAAATAAGCAATTGCTGCCAATGTTCTAAGTTATATTCCAAATGATATCTCTTTTATGAGGGCTTTAGTAGGTAACAAAAGCTTGTGGAATGGTATATTCTAGTTCTAAGAATTGTAAATGTGTAGTTAAATAAGAGTAGCCATGATATTAGGCGAGCCTAACAAAAATGGGAATGCTCAAAAAAAAATTCAACGATAAGATCCATATCAGCATTGATACTTAATTAGGTTACAAACAAAGAAATTTGTCATAACAACCTTTGAAGATCAAAATCTTTGTGGTACATAATCAATAGGTCATGCTCACTAAAGATGATTTAGTCAAGAGAAACTAGAACATGAGTAAACTTTGTTACTTTTGTAGTCAAGCTAAAACTATTCAATATCTCTTTCTTGATTGTCATTATGCTAAGTTTCTTTAGTGTACAAATTGCATTTAATGTTATTGTTAGAGTATATACATTGGGATATCTCCGAATATGGTAGATTAGCTAGGATCATGTAATCATAGCTTAACTAATCTCTAAGGGAGACTTCTTGTCCCCTAAGCAATGTACTCCTATATAATGACCATGAAGCTCAATAATAGTGTAATACGAACATCCAAATCCATAATTATATTCCTCCTACATGCCATCACGAGTTCAAGTTTCGATCTAGGGCCCAAGACATCGCTTCCGCACCACGTGCCCTAGGGACATCGATCTCCACCAGGGGCATCGCCCTATTTTAGGTGGCAAATTCTATTGATTTGTCGCCCTCGTCATTGTTCTAGTGTGGGGTCACAATATCAAATCATCTATCTCTATTTAGATCTTTGTTGCTGGACCGCGCCTTGTCCTCGTGCCGCTAGCACAGATTGTTTTATCTCCATTCATATCGTCACTATCGCACTACGCCTTGTCCCCATGCCGCCATGGTGGCAGCCAGGCCTAGCCATGAACTGACTTCACCCAGCCCTAGTGACTGTCGGACCAAGTCATGCCCTGACCATGCACTCCAATGCCCACCACTGTCATCGACCCGTGTCGGCCCGCCCCGCCACCGCTAGGCATCCTGGCAGGCAATCTGTTTCTGCTGATGATCCACGTCATCTACACCTTGTTGCTCCCTCCTGTGCCATAGGGATCTGTCTGATCATGTGTCAGGGCATGTCGATGCTAGAACCCAGGGGTTCCCTATCGTGTCGACTTCTGCGCTGGGCCCATGGCTGGCCCACGGTCTGGTTGAAGGACATGGAGCAAGGTGGCGTGGATTTCAAGCCATCAAGGACCGACCTAGTCGGCTTACTAGGAAAGCTAGATTCCGTAATAGAACTAGGACTCTTCCATTGTAACCGGCTAGGACTAGAAGCGCACCCCTGCCCTCTCTCCCTATATAAAGAGAGGCACGGTGCACCCCCTACCCTAACAATCATACAATCAATCCAACGCAAAAGGCTCACGCCGACTGGACATAAAGGCTATTATTCGATTACGAGGGCCCGAACCAGTATAAATCGCCGTCTCTTTTCGTTCATCGTCGAGTTCCTAAGTTCGTCGAAGTCCACCGAACATCATCCCGGTTACTCCCATGACGAGTTGCCGGTCATCAAACACCGACAATCATGTGTCAGGAGCTCGCCGCTAGGCCGTGCTGTGCGCATCGCCGGAGGATGCCCTCCGGCTAGACTATCCCGTCATTATTCTATGTCGGAAGCACGCCACCAACCCGTGTCATCTACGCCCCATAGCTTGCTCTTGCACCGGTGGGACCTAGCAAATCATGTGCCGAGAGCCCGTGAAAGCTCTAAGTTTGATTTTGGTACCATTTAAACACTATTTAAACAGACTAAGCGACTGTTAACGCGAATAGTGGTTACACTCCGAGGGATAAGAGAACACATAACAAAGGGAAATAAATCAAAAACAAATTCTATTATTATTTTTTCCACCCGTTCTTATTAGCGAAAATCTCCAAAGCAACGATGTACAAAACTTTGTCCCCAAAATGGATGGTCTCCCTTATATCATCACGTTCACAGTCAATATGATCTCTTGAAGATAACTTGCATAAAAAAAAGTGATGATACGTTCTTTTCCCCAAAACAAGATCATTGCGTATAAACCAAACTACCCAAAATAATGGACGCAGCCTCCATAAAGATTAGCTTGTGTTCCTTCTGCCTAATGCCCATTACCGATTCCCAAGCATGGGTACGGTGCTATTTAGGTCGAATTAATCTACTCTCTCTGTCCCTGAATAAATAGATTCCTCAGTTGTTTTAAGTCAAACTTTTTAAACTTTGACCGAATTTGTAGAAAAAAACATCAAGATTTATGATATCAAACTAGTATCATTAAATATACCGTATAATATATTTGCATAATATGCTCATTTTATGTTATAGATGTTGTTACTCTTTTCTACAAAGTTACTGGCACGGATTCTAGAAATTTATTTATTTGAGGACAGAGGGAGTAGTTGTTATGTGAATAATTCTCCAAATAGTCTTAGCGTGGTGCCAGTCAAAAAGGAGTTGTTTAATTGTTTCACTACAGCTATAGAAACAGCATTTCTGACTAGCAAACCAATTTACTCAACATTCAGACACTATCAAATGGTGATATGAGTTAATAAATTCAGCTTCCATACGAATTTATTCATATACTTGTTTTGCCTCCATTGTCAAGTGGCACGTAGCTATCATCATATTGTCAAATTTTTTTATTTCAAAAACGATTCACTCAACATTCAGACACCAACAAAAAAAAAATGTAGCATTGAGTTCAGGCATTAACTCAAAGAAATCATCCTGGACTCAGCCAGTCACAATTTGCAAGAGAGTAAATAATTTAACTAATACGTACTACGCCTTCAGTTAAATGCAATTGTAGTTAGGGATGAAAATGGATCGATGGACGGATATCACTGATATTATATTTGTTTTCAGATTTATGTTTGGATTAGGATTCGAATACGGATAGTGTCAACCATGTCGGATAGGATACGACTCGATATCGACATCATAAATATGCGATTTGAGTACTCGGATACGGATACGGTATCGGATATTGAATTTCCAGATTCGAATACGGATAGATGTAAACCCCTCTAAACGGATTCGGTCTTGAATATGGTCGGAAAATATTCGTACCGTTTTCACCCCTAATTGTAGTATTTCAAACACAAAAACAGCACACAAGGCTAACTAAACTTGCACACTAAATGTAATAACACTAATTAAAGCTCACATGCACGATTCGATCAGCAAACATGCATGATAATAAACATGCAAAACTAACTAGCTAGTAGCGCATGCAAGAGCTACACTCCGTCTCCTCAGCTCCACCGATACCCTGCACGCAATTTCCTCATCAGCAAGCCTAATAGCCGGGAAGAGGATAGATCTTCTTGATGCCATCGTCTGTGTACTTGACCACCACCTCGGCGTAGCCCTTGGTGTCCACCTGCCTCAGCACGTTCTGCTCCAGGTCCACCAACTTATTGAGATTGTAATTCAGAGTTTGGCACCGCTGTAGGAGCTCAGGTTTGTTCAAGATGAAGGCTTCGGTGAGAGGACGGGGCCTCTGCGTGGGAAGAGTCCGTATCCTCCTGATGAAAGACTGTGGCACCCTCTCCGTCACCACCGGCTCATCGAGCTTGCCCTCCTCCTTTGCTGCCGCCGTGGTCTCGACGATGCTGCTCCCCGCCATCCTGATGGCCGCGCGCCGCCTTGATCGGGGTGTGTCGATGACGGTGCTCTTGTCGACGTCGCCATCGAATCCGGTTTTCGCGGCCGTATTGATGCAGAAGGGTCTCGCCGTCGTGCTATATATCTGCATGGCCCAGACTAGGATCTGTGGGCCGGAGTTGGGTCCGGACACCCGAACGCGACGTACGTAGTTGGATGCTGTGTAGCATGGATACGCCTAGGAGGTACCGTATGTCTGTATCCCGATACGAATATGCGACTGATACGCGCTGGATACGTATCCACCAAGTATCCGACTCCACCAAGTATCCAGAGACTATAATTTTAGTCAAACTTGAGATTCTTTAACTCTCTGAAAAGTAGAATGACTTACAATTTAGAATGAACAGAGTACGTTACTGTATCTTTGTCAGATCGTCGATCGTGTGACACAATGCAAGTCCTCAGGTCTTGGCAAGTTGGCATCCATCAGACAGACATCTGTTCATGTTAGCCTCGCCTGCGCCTTCACCTGCACGGCTGCACTGCATTCGTGCGGTCGAAAACAAAGACACGTAGTTCCTACAGTAGGCCAGGTACGAGTACATACCTGATCTACTGACCTGAACTGAACCAGCTTCCGCAACGCATTGAAACGCACCGGTCCATCCCCACCCCGCTGAATTCATCCGATTCTCAGCTTCAAGCATTGCGTTGATTCCCTGAGGAGCAGAGCAGGCGAGCAACCCCTGGCCGGCCGCGGCCGTCGAACCCGCTGCGTCATGCCACCGCCGCACCACAGGAGAACAGGAGATATGGTATGGCTAATAACAAACCTTTGTTTCCAACCAATATAATCTTAGGTGCTGTTTGGTTCCGCGGAAGGTAAGGGAATGACCATGGTATTGATTCACGCTGCTACCTATTGCAGAGTAATGAATAACAACCTAACTTGGGCTCCCTTCGGCTGGTATTATCAGCCTGAAAACGGCTGCCGCTGAAAACTAGCTGGTACAGGAAAAAGCAGCCAGCTTCAGCCGCTTCCAGCCACATTCAAATTTGAAATAACAAGCAGCATTCAAACATGGCGCCAGCACAGCAGCATTCATTCAAAAAATGGCGCCAATCACACACAAGCTGATCCCAACATTACAAGGCTTCCATTTCATACAAATGAACAGTGCATTCCATTACAACAGTTCATACTAACCGTTCATGCCAACTCCTAACAACCAATTACAACAGTTCAGTCCATTACAACACTTCGTACTAACAGTTCATTCCAACTCGTAAAAAACCGCTACCACTGCATTACAACCACTGCCTTACAACCACTACTACTAGGGGATTAGTGGAGCCTTTACAAAACTTATAGCAGTTGCACCATACATGTAGCACTACTACACAAACAGAGGCATACAAATCTGCTGCTCTACTCCACTTACAATAATCTGCACGTCTGCATGTACATACAGCGGCATACAATCCTACTATTTGCAATTGCGAACTTTACTCCACAATAACCAAACGACCTAACTGGTATATGTCCAAAATTTGTACCCTTTTGCAGGCACATAAGAATGAGCATGAAGGCTGTTCCCATGCAAAAGCCACTTACCCAGCCACATTTAGGTCTTCATGCCATCCACCAATCCACTTAGACCTCTCCTCCACCACTCGGCGTTGCCTACAAGTGGAGAACATGTCATAACCTGCATGTACACATACCAGGGAGTTGTATCTTTAATTGGAACTACTTTCATCCTTATTTACATCACCTTTGCCCAATCATTCTCCCAGAGAGCCACAGAGATGTACTCCCTCATGCTGTCATACCATTATGTGCATTGAGCTGCACCCACTCGCTTGGTGTGTATGTAGGCGAACCTACTCCATGCTGCCGAATGTACAAATAATTGTGCATTGCAAAGCATGACATAATAATCATCTTTTGCTTCTCCCTATGGCAGTATGGAACCCCTTCCAAAATGTGCCAACGCGCCTTCAGAATCCCAAATGCCCGTTCGACGACATTGCGCAACCTCGAATGCGTCATGTTAAATTTCTCCTGTCGAGACAAAGTCTCAACAGGTACATCCCTAAAATCATCAAGATGATACCTGGTATTTTTGAAAGGCCCCAAGTACCCATACTCCAACGCGTATCCAGCGTCCACCAGATAGTAGCGTCCTGCAACACATGAACAATTTGCACAATTAGTTTTTAATTTGTGCCCAAGCTACTACAAATGTGCTCGCATCAATTGCCAGGGAGTACACACTAACCGGCAGGTGGATGCGGGTAGTTCTCTTCGGCCCAACAATCTCTCAGGACGGCCATGTCATGAACCAACCCCGCCATCCCGACACCGACATATGTGAAGCGCCCATCCATATCAACAATGGCACAAACATTAATTGTTACATCTCCTTTCCTATTTATATAGTCAAGTTTGGCCTGCCTATTCACCGTCACCTTAATGTGAGTGCCATCCAAAGCCCCAATGCATCCATCAAAGAATGGTGCATATGCTCCAAGTTAAGCTTTCACACCAGCATAAGTGTTATCAGTTGGAATAAGAATAGTGTCTGCCCACCTACACATAACCTCGGCTACATGAGTAACCTTCCTACTAACTGTATCTAAAGACCTTTCGAATCTATCCCTGCTCCTTCTAGTTGCACCAATTTGAGCACAAGTCCACACATATAGACCTAAAGTTTCTAGAGATCCTGTCTGTCATGTACCCTTGAGTCCAAACCCAAGTAAAATGTCATGCAACCACAGGAAGTTATCAGGATACATACGCAAGTTGTCGAGACACTTTCGTTCGTTGCTCAGATTGAGTTCGATCCACTGGCGTCCAGTCAGCTTGGGAAGGGGAGTTCAGGGTTGGCAAATGGAGCCGCATTGTCCACTGCTGCTTTGTACCTTGCAAGCGCTACAACAGCAGCAGCCAAGTTGAAAATGCGTTGCCTGTCGCTAGAAATGTCACTGCTGTTGGACTCCTCACTGCTGCTCATCTGCAAGACCAAATCAAATTATTGTACGCAAACTTATTGGTGCTGACATGAAGTAGTCCTAACTCATAGTGCTACCTTCTGAACAAATGAGTTAGCAAATACGAACCGTCAACTTGGTTTGGGGCCCAAGCAAGGTTCAATCTTAACTCACGCTAATTTAGTCCAAATGAAAGGGTCTGCAGCTGAACCTACAACACCAATTAACAGCACATTAGGACGGAAGTAGCAAATAGTGACTATCTTCACACAAATGTAGACAAGGATTCATACCTGGGGCCTCGGTCATGACTGCACCAGCTACCCTGGCCTAAAAAATGCAGACCCGGTACACCACGTAACACATCAAAAACTCAAATGTATCTTGAACAAAGACATGTACATCTCAGATCACATAGACGGACGCAGTGGCAACACTTCTTCGGAGAACATCTACTTGGATCCAGATCTCCTGTCCTCCCAGCAGATCTGCAGAAAGTTTAGGCGACCATCTTTTGTTTCCATGGTCAGTAAGTTCCTACGGTGCAGTGTGTTCGTGCAAATAATTAAAGCGTGAGCAAACATAGGATCAGACTCTAGCAAACCATCTTCTTTCAAAACCTTTTTCACTTTGTCCATCTCCTCTTCCTGCTTGCCGGCATTGGCCTTCTGCATCTTATGTTCTTTAATGATTTCGGTCAGATCGTTAAGGCAATCATCAATGGAAACACTCTTCTTACTAGGAGGGCTGTTGACAGAGTAGTACCTAGTTAATCTCTTGGAGGACGTCCCACCACTCTGGAGATGTACGGGGTCCGGGGACAGTTCGTGTGGAGTTTCTTAGCTATTAGTATTGGGTGTCCTCTCACGCTGATGTACACCAGAAGAGAGCAACGTCCCCCTGTCGCGCGGGGTGTGTCCCCAAAGAGCGATCAGTAGGTCAAGGCATTTGGAAATTTTGGTCCGCTCCGCCGTAGATTTGCTAGTTTCCTGCGCGTGTGGCATAGGTCCACTAGTTAGAACGAGTAGAATGGGATCATCCCTAGTACTTTGTATTCAGGGGGGGTTAGAATGGAATAAGGTTAGAAGTTAGTACCCCGTTGCCACCCTCAAAAAATGAGGGGTCAACTGTGACACCTCATGTATTGGGGTCACGGCCTAGGCCATTGTGGGTTTGAAGGTCGCGCCAATTAAAATATGCCCGCTTCATCTCATTGAATTTGTTCTGCAACTATTTCTTGTCATATGGCAACTTCGTTGCATTTTTGAATGCTGGATACACATTTGCCCAGCCGAGGGTTGTGAGGCCTTTCTGGTTCCAGTGCAATAGGTTGTTTTGTTCTATCACTAGTTCCAGAAAGGTCCTCAATGTGGCGTCATCCCAGTTAGCATGATCCGTGCTCATCTGTTGCCATGTTGAAAATGTATGGGTACAAACGGGAGAGTTACGGGGTAAGAAATGGGGACGTGCCTTGGCAAAAACGCTTGGCGCGTTTTGAGCGCAGATTGTAGTGCATGGCTTCAGTTGGAGAGCACGACGAAGTGGACGATGCTGCCAGTGTGGGCAGCGTTGAGATGCAGTTGTTAGCACGGCCACGAAATCACTGCAAAAAGGGTAATACTTCAAATGAGAGCGAGAAATAAAACAAAACAGATTGTAAACAATGCACCAGGTAATCTCTTCTTAGAATAAGGAGTTCATAATCACCTCCCAAGATGAAATGGTACAATCGAAATCAAGCAAAACTAATCAACAATTGTGTGTACAAGTGGTATAGCCAACAAATCTGTCTTCTATGTTTGAATAGCACGTATGTATAGCATGTATGATTTATACCACTAGTGTCAAGTATTGCATGATATCAACCTTGGCTTTAGTTCTAAGGTTCATAGTTTGTGGGTAAGCATAGGGAATAAGTACAACAACAATGATAAAGGAAATGACAAAGGATAAGGGACAGTATATATTACAGTACAATCCATGGCAAGGTATGCACTGCATAACCCAAGATACTGCTTCAGAAGCATGTACCAGATAGAGTAAAATAATGTGTGGACACAAGTGGATCATGTTCAGCTGAACAATGTTATAACTATATTTTAGCAATATTTAATCTATGTGTAGTAGCAAGTATGTCCGTCAATTACAATAAAAGAAACACTACCAAAATGGTGGATTCTCCTTGTGTATTTAAGTACGAATAATAACACTGCTACCAATCATAGCACATGAGAATCCTTATTAGGAAGCATTTGGTAGGGAAAAAGTTATAGTAAAATATTGAATGGTAAACACTAGGAGAACACCACGTCACCACGAGAAATTTCATATTCTGGTTGTGAAAATCCCTAGCGTGCCCATAGCCAATACATCGACATGGGCCAAAACTATACATCGTTGTTAGACAATAATATTTATTTGTATATTTAAAACAGTAATCTAAAAACTATAGAATGCAAGATCCGCATGAACAAAAATGCCGTGATGCAAGGGCCTTGCAGCAACTCATATAGTGGCTATGTGATCATGAACAAAAGGTAGTTAAATGCAAGGTCTGCATCTTAGCTCAAACCATGGACACAAGTGACAAGGTATGCAGTGAATAACCCAAGATACTGCGACAAATAAGTTAACACGGCCGTACATGCCCGAGAACGAACCTAGGGTCCCCGGATCCGGCGAAGCACCAGGCGATTCCGGCGAGCTGAATGCGGATCCATGGGCGGCGCTCAGGAAACACCTGCAAAAACGAGCACGTGGGGGTCAGATCCAGAGGGGGGACAACGGCGGCCTCGGATGCGGGGTTACCTTGTCGCCGGCGGACGACCATCGATGGCGGCGGGTTCTACGAGGGATGCGGAGCTGACGGTCCCGCGGAAGGCTTTCCACGCCAACGGGGCGCCCACACGGCAAAGAGAGGCGGGTCAGGGGAGGGAACCGCTGACGGTGGCTGGGGCGGGCACGGCAAAGCGGAGCACACGGCCGTCGCGGCCCGTGCGGAGGAACAAGGCTGAGGGGCGAGCGACCGCAAACCCTAGCCACTCGGTTGTCGGAGGAATGCAACGAGGGAGGGAGAGCAAATGCAGCCGGAGGCGGTCGACTTATAGGGCAGTCGTTCGGCTATGCCTAGGCCACTGAACAGCTAGGCTGTTCAGCCTAGCCAAAACTAGCCCAGCCAGCTGATGTACACCAGCCGAATAGGGCCTTGTTTGGTTGCTGCATTTGCTGGCGTCATGGAGTTACGCGGAGGGGAAGTCACGTGCAGGTACCGGAAGACGCCGATGGAGGAGTATATTTGGCCAGCTAGGCCAGGCACGCTGGGTGGCCCGGGCACAGCACTGAAAAGCATGGCCCAGGCATGGCACAACCTAGCTCCAATCGTGCCCGTGCTTGGCACGGCCCGACCGTAGTGCCATGCTTGGGCCACCATGTTGGCCCGTAGTGCCGGCCTAGGCACGGCACGAAAATTGGGCTGGCACGATGCGGCCTGATAATTCTTAGCCATTGGATGATTCAGGGGATCTCATAGCCATTGGATGAGAGTATATGATGACCAAAACCCTAACTTCCAATTCCCAAATCACTCCCCGTAGCCTCCTCCTCCTGCTTGTGGCTGTCATCTCTTGTCCTCCCCATGCTCAACTGCTCCTCCCGTCCCGAAGGTCCCCATGGCGGCTCCTCCTCCTCTTTCTCCTCACATAGTCCCCATGGTGGCTCCTCCTCCTCCTCCCATACTCCCATGGCAGGTCCTCCTCCCGTACTCCCATGGCGGCTCGACGACGCGGCGACCTCACATCACGGCGTGCGTGAACTCCCTTTCCTCGTACTCTCATGGCGGCTCGACGGCACGGCGACCTCATCGTGGTGGGGTGGCGACCTTGGCGTGGACGAGTGGCTCGACGTGCGGCGCTGGCGCGACAGCCTCGGTGTGGGAAGCGGCAGCACGACGCCACCAAGGCTGGCATGAGCACTACAGGCTGCCGTGCCTAGCGGCACGTCACGGCATGATTCAAGCACCATAGTGCGATGCCTGGGCCAGCCACTGCGCACGGCGACACGATACGTCACGATAGCGCCACCGTGCCTCATCGTGTCATGCACTACTATAGATTTAGACATTACTGCCAGCCTCATCACTGTTGGATTTGTGAGAACCGGCAGTGATGTACCTTCACTGCCATTTATGAGCTTGAAAATGAGAAAATAATTGGGGCTAGGCTAAAACCGACAGTGAAGCACCACATAACTGCCGGTTTGTGGCTTGAACCGGCAGTGTTTTGGTGGCCACTTATCACTGTCAGTTCAAGCCAAGAGCCGACAGTGATTGGGATCTATCACTATCGGTTCTAGCTAAGAACCGACGGTGATAAGCCTACAGCACAAAAAGGCTGCAGTCATCCTCTTCTTCCTCCTCTCTTCCATCCCGAGAACAGAGGCGCGTGTTTGGGCCCTTCCCTCCATTGTTGCGGCTGCTCTTCACCATGAAGCTAGCGCTTGGATTTTGAAGAATGGCTTGATCTTTTTGCTTTAAGGTTAGTAACAAACATCCACTCCTTTGATTTTGTTGCTTAATTAGCTTCATTTTGATGGCTACATTGCTTGATTCTCATTCTAGTTCTTTCTCCATTCTAGAGAGCACTTTTCCAATTGGACATTTGTGCAAGGCTCAAATTGTGGTGAATCCATCATCCAAAAGGTTGGTGTCTATGAACACATTTAAATTCCTAACTAATTATTCCATGGTGGTCAAGATCATCATTGTTAGTATGTGATGCTATAATTAGTTCTTAGAAGTAGAGTAGAATAGTTGTTCTTTATTATTGTGCAATAATTGTTTTTACTACGATTTTCAATTTACAGGGTCGGGGCTACCAATTTCAATTTTCCAATAATTAGTGTACAATAATGTTATCCAAAAATGGTACTTTCAAGCTACAATTGTTGTTCATGAAGCTTGATTTCTTATTAATTCTTTGTAATTACTATCTCAATATTTTTTTGTGCAGAGATGGATCTAGAGTGGATGCATCTGTCCCGAATGGACAAGCGGTACATGCATGGCGTCAGCCAGTTTATCACCGATGCCAAAACCCATGCTAGGAATCGGAACCCTGTCTTCTGCCCATGCAAAGATTGCAAGAATCAAAGGAACTTTCATCAAACCGAGTCTATACGATCGCACTTGATTACCAGGGGGTTCATGCCAAACTATACGATATGGACTATGCATGGCGAGGTTGGTGTGAATGTTCTACAGGAAAATGATGATGATGTGGACATGCCTAATGTAGCCATCCACGATGCTGACGAGGAACCCGGTGTCAACATGGAACCTATGGCCACAGTTAATAATGTGTTTAGGAACACGCTAGCTGACGACACCGAGGATAACGATGACATTTTTCAACTGCTACGTAATGTAGAGACCGGATGCCTTAGTGAAAGACAACTGAGAAAGCTAGAGAAAATGAGACAAGATGGCAAAACACCATTGTATAGGAATTGTCCAATGAGCAAACTGGAAGCCGACATCATGCTGTTAGAGTTCAAATCGACAAACAGATTGAGCGATAAAGGCTGCGATCAGTTGTTAGGTATAATAAGGAAAATGCTCCTAGAAAAAAAATGAGTTGCCAAAAAAGACATACTTGGCCAAGCAAATGATCTGCCCCATCAGCCTCGAGGTTGAAAAAATCCATGTGTGTTCCAATGATTGCATATTGTACCATGGAGAAAAATACAAAGACTTGGACAAGTGCCCCAAGTGTGAAACTCCATGGTACAAGGAAGGGCCGTCAGATGAGGGTACCAAGACCAGAGGAGGTCCCATAAAGGTCGTTTGGTATTTCTCTATAGCTCCCCAGGTGCATAGGCTATTTGCATGTGCAAAGTCAGCCAAGCTATTGCGCTGGCATGGCGAAGAGCATAAGAAAGATACAATGATGAGGCACCCCGCCGATGGGCATGACTAGAGGACTATCAATACTATGTTCTATAAGGATATCGATGGAGAGGTAAGGCACCTTTGGTTTGCTTTGAGTACAGATGGGATGAATTCTTTCGACCAGGTTGGAAGCAATCATAGCACCTGGCCAATGACGCTCTGTATATACAACCTTCCACCTTGGGTCTGTATGAAGCGGTCGTACATCCAGATACCACTACTGATCCAAGGGTCAAGACAACCTGGGAATGACATCGATGTGTTTCTAGAACCAGTGATCGATGAACTAGTGGAGATGTTTGAAAAGGGTGTGCCGGATGTTTGGGACGAGTACAAAAAGGAACATGTCATGATCAAGGGAGTACTTATCGCTACAATCACCGACCTGCCAGGTCGAGGTTCGTTGTCCAGAGAGAATACAAAAGGCTATACTAGATGTGTCGAGTGCTTGGACGACACCGATGCGGTAAATCTACCAAATAACTCAAAGATAGTTTATATGGGACACCGTAGGTTCCTACCTAAGGATCATCCTTACCGCAGGAATAAAAAGATTTCAACGGTACTATTGAGAAATGCTTAGCTCCAAAATATCAAGATGGTTCTGCGATACTTCGAGAACTCAACAAACTAGAGGTTGTCCTTGGGCAGGGGGACAATGCAGTAGCAGCGCCTGGTTTGGAAGAAAAAATCAATTTTTTGGAAACTACCTTACTGGCCATTTCTGACTGTACGGCACTGTCTTGATCCCATGCACATCACTAAAAATGTGTGCGCTAACATGCTTAACACCTTGATGGACACCGGGGGGACATCGAAGGATTCACTAGCCACACGCCTGGACATGCAACACATGGGAATCAGGAAGGAGCTGCATCCCGTGGAGCTAGAGAATGGCCAGTTAGAACTTCTGGTTGCATCATGGACATTGAAGAAGGAAGAAAAGCGTGCGCTTATTTCTTTCTTCAATGACCTCAAAGTCCCGACGGGCTACTGTGCGAACCCGAAGGGGCTAGTGAACATGAGAGAACTCAAGTTCAACTATGGCCCTATGAAGGTCTATGACTGTCATGTCATTATGACTCAGCTGCTCCCTTTTGCCCTGCGTGGTATCCTCCCCCCAAAGGTCCACGCCCCAATCATAAAGTTGTGCTCATTCTTCAACGCGATCTCAAAAAAGGTCATTGATGTGTCCACGCTAGAGCAGTGTAGTGGGACATAGCTGAAACTCTCGTTAGGCTTGAGATGCATTTCCCGCCGACTTACTTTGATATCTCATTGCATCTGCTCATTCATCTTGTTGACCAAATTAGAGCCCTTGGCCCAATGTACCTGCATCAGATGTTCCCTTTCGAAAGATTGATGAAAGTTTTCAGGAGGTATGTTAGGAATAGATTCAGGCCAGAAGGGAGCATGGTTGAAGGATGGTCAACAGAGGAGGCCATTGAGTTCTGCACATATTATCTGGACATCAAAAGGGTCGGAGTTCTAGAATCTCATCATGAGGGAAGACTACATGGCAAAGGAATGATCGGGGAGAAATCTGTTATAGTAGATGATCCTGTTTCTTTCAGATAGGTATAGTTCGCTATTCTCCAGCAAGCCGAGGGTGTGATGCCATACATCGACAAGCACAGGCAATCGCTGCAAACTCTATATCTGAGCAGGTCACAGGCTTAGCTAGATAAAAAACATAAGAAGGAATTTGTCAACTGGTTGCGACGCCGCTTGCTTGGAATAAAGTTGGGTAATCAACTGGATGCCTTAGCCAAGGGACCTTTGAGTACATATCTTAAGTACCAAGGGTATGAGATCAATGGATTCATATTTTACACAAAAAAAGCAAGATGGAAAGAGCAAATACCAAAATTGTGGTGTTCGTTTTGATGCTCACGATGAAAATGGCAACGTGCAGGCGACATACTATGGTTTCATAGAGGAGACATGGGAGCTAGCCTACGATCCATTGAAGGCAACTCTTTTTTGCTGCCAGTGGGTCCGGCTCGAGGAAATCAACACTGACAGCGAAGGGTTCACTACCATTGATCTCACTAAGACCGCATATAGTGATGACCCCTTCGTCCTTACAAGAGATGTTATGCAAGTCTTCTATGCAAGGGACAACAAGACAAAAGAAAGGCTAAAGGTAGTCCTAGAAGGGAAAAGGAAGAATGTCGGTGTCGATGAAGTGATGGACGAAGAAGACTACAGGGGCTATTGGGAAATGCCTCCATTCGGGGCGAACGTACCCCTACCTATCCTTCAAGAGGGTGACGAACCTGCTTACGTATGGCTTGATCACAATGAGGCCCTCATTGTTGATGCACCTAAAGATAGTTAGATTATTGTTAACTATGTAATCATTATTCGGACGTTGTTCACCAACTATGTAATCTAATTTATATTTTGTGCGCTTCTCTAAAATTAAATAATTGACTATGTAATCAAATATTGAGATGATGTTTAGAAACACTATTATTTGATAATTATAGACCATTAATTAATTATCATGGAATTAAATAGTCAAGACACAAATATTTGTATTATTTTACAATAAATTATATGTATTTACATACACTAAACGGATAAAAGAAAAAACATAACCTAAACTAACGTAATCCCTAATGCTAGCACGGCGGTGAAAGCCAGCTACTGTGAAACCCACGCCCTTGGTTCGAATCCTAGGTGCGGCAACCTTTTTTTATGTTTTTACAGAATTAAATGAACCTCGACTTAAACTATAAAATGATAACAAAATGTTTCCTAGCGTAAATCCTCCTTTAACGCAGCGGTTAAGCCACTAATCCCTCTTTCTCGCACCCTCGGTTTGAAACCCAGGTGGGACAAAAAAAATTTATCTAGAGCCCGCATTAGTGGCTCTGATTTCAAAAAAATAAAAGTTGAGCACGTGCGGCAGCGGTAGACATTTGCCAGGCCTATCACTATTGGGTTTTTCACAAAAACCGATAGTGATACATGGAATCACTACCGATTCTAAAAACCAGCACTATTGACCCCTATCGTTGCCGGTTTTTTATCAAAACCGACAGTGATAAGAATATTCCATTCATGGGCCAGCAGTGCTCCTGGTGATCACCACAGCAGGAGCACTACTCCCACCTACCATGATAGCTTGCCTATAAAATGGCACCCTGCTAGGGAGCCTCTCCATGGCTTGTTGGTTTTAGCGAGGGCTTATCAGCCATGATACAGTGTTTTCCTCTCACAACAAACCAGCACCAGTCGGGCTTATCAACCTAGAAACCAACCAACGTATAGATATCGTTATGCGTCATAGTCCACCAAAATGGTGCACACAAGAGGTACTAGAAGAATGCTACTGAAGATAGAGCAACGCCGAAGATTGGAGACGTCGTGAGGTTCATAGAGCCATCTGTTGTGGTGCACTCTGAACTACCAAGAAAAAGGCGGCCATGTACAGCGATGGCATGGATTCATCGATGCAGTGCCGAGCTGAATCTGGCGTGCTCTGGATTGTACCGAGAAAAAGGCCATGTACAGCAGAGGCATGGACTCATCGATGTCACCTTGTCATCTCCAACCGGTATAGCTCGTAGACCACCTCGGCGCTACTGATTGACCCTAGTTGGTGCTAGAAGAATGCTACTGAGGTGGTTAAATTATAATATGTTGGTACACATTGATTGTAACATTGACCTATACGCAAATATGTCTTTGTTATCATATATGTAATTTTAGTGTAAGGTCTTTGTTATCGTATATGTAATTTATTTCTAATATTTTTGTTATTTTTTTATGTATTTCTGTACTCTTATCTAAATAAATATATCATTGTTGTTAAAACTTTCCTACGGACAGAGCCGACAGGGGAGGGGATCAAGGTGGCCAGGTGGGTTGGAGGCATTGGCTGGTTGGCTCTGTTTATATAGTGGCACCTTCACTGTCAGTTCTAATTAAAAACCGGCAGTGATATTAACTTTCACTGTCGGTTCTATTTAAAAACCGACAGTGATATTAACTTTTATTGTTGGTTCTATGTAAAAACCGACAGTGATGTCCATGCCCCCCTATATAAAACAAACTGCCGGCCACATACATGGATCCCACAAACCCACGAACTCTCACAGTCTCATTTCTTATGTTTCACTCTCACTTCTCAAGAAATCCACTCTTTGTCTACGTGATTTGGACATGGCTCCTGCATTTTTCATTGGTATTGATATGTTGTCTTCTCCAATATTATATCTATATTCATTTGATCTATACTTATAGTCATGTTTCTTTGCATTCTACATTTATATATATTCTTATTCCTGGCATTCGATCTATATTTAATTATGTTGCCACATTTTACTTGGAAGAATTTTTTGTGCATATATTTTATGTTCATATTTTTTTGCATTTTATCGATCAGGTGGTATGAACAATGGACCTCCCCCACCATAAGAACCAGGTTTCCACCCTAACAATGAGCCATTCGCTCCTAATGTGGCCATTCTGCGATTCCCTGTTCCAGCTATTGTATAAAATATTTTCCAACATCTTTTAATTTTTTATGCTAACAAATAAGTGTAATTAGTTTAATATCATTGTTACATATATATATGTCGCAGACTATATCCCCAATAGATTAGCAGCGAACAGTACTTAGCTGGTTCTTTATCTCAGACAACGTCGAGAACACGTCATCTAATGCAAGTGGTCAGTTATGGACGTGTGAACTCAGTTTTTCCATCCCTTTGAGGGGTGCAAATCATCGGAACCATATCCACGAGACAGAAAGACAGAGCCCGGAAGTGATAAGCACCCAATTTAGTGCCGTGCGCTTTTGTTTAGAGGCACTTCGACGTGTTTGCTATGATGTGCCTGATTTCTCGCACTTCAAGTCACTTGCTTTGAATGCTGGTGATATCCCCGCCCCACAAGCAAGCGAATGGTTTGTGAGCTACAACAGTGCGGATATGGTAAAATGGTCACTTATACCCGAGTCATGGTTATTTGTTGTTTATTATTGTAATAACATTCTGTAATTTTTTTTCTTTTTCTCCGCATGCAGATTGCGCTCTAGGACCTTACATATGCTGCATGTGGCTTGTGGGTTGTTCTAGACCAAGCTAGGGAGCAACTCGGGTATGATTGGGACTTCTACAATGGAAACCTCGGCCAGCTCACTATAGAATGACGCCAATACTGTATAAGGATTACTAACAGGGGCAGTGGTCGTTCAGTAGGTTACATCTATGGCCGACCATTCTTTCGGTATTGTGAGGC
Organism: Miscanthus floridulus; assembly: GCF_019320115.1. Lineage (NCBI taxonomy): Eukaryota > Viridiplantae > Streptophyta > Magnoliopsida > Poales > Poaceae > Miscanthus > Miscanthus floridulus. The sequence continues at coordinate 126,165,079 of NC_089597.1, forward strand.
ACGAGAGAGTGCACTCAGCCAGGCATTGACCTTCATGGATACAAGCGGATACACAATCCGCGACATCAATTACCATATATGGCTACAGAGGCATGTTAGTCTGTGTGGCCTGATCGATCCCGGCGGTGATTCTGATAGTAATTAATGTTTATTTAGCTAGGTTTGCAAAGTTGTAGTTTAATTGGGTTCTAATTTTAATTTGTACGGCTTGTGTTTAATTATTGTCATGCATGTAATTCGTGTAACATTTGTTGGGCAACTAGAAATATACATTCTGGTGTCACATTGGTCTCAAAATTATTCTTAGGCTTGCACGTGACATAGGAGAAGGAAACACCAAGTTTGGGGTTTTTTGGAGATGGTTTGCTACTTTCTGAGGTTTAATTGAATTTCCGCGCGACGACACCAATTAATTATAGGTTGAAGTGAGTCTACCAATGAAAAGATCCAGAATGGTGCCAAACTTTTACACAGGCTCTAATGTGCCCTAGGGATAAGAATTTTGTGGAGGTCGATGAAAAAATCTATTGGCTCCAAGATGTAATTCACCCTCTTTTGTCTCATTCAGCATAGAGAAAAATATATTAATAAAAAATGGTCAGAAAAACCTAAGATCTTGTTTGGGGCCTTAATTTGGGTATACATGCTTGCCAAAAAAAATTCAAGTCATTTCGACATAGGCAGAGTGTACATGCTTCACAGAGATACATGAGCCCTTTCATCGAACCATGACTATACACATAGGTTATCAAGGTTTCTGTGGTTCATATGCATTCTGGTGTCGCATTGGTCTCAAAAATTTTCTTAGGCTTGCACGTGCCACGGGTGAAGGAAACACCAAGTTTGAGATTTTTCGGAGATGGTTTGCTACTTTCTGAGGTTTAATTGAATTTCCGCTCGACGACACCGATTAATTATAGGTTGAACGGAGTCTACCCATGAAAAGATCCAGAATGGTGCCAAACTTTTACATAGACTCTCATGTGCCCTAGGGATAAGAATTTTGTGGAGGTCGATGAAAAAATCTATTGGGTCCAAGATGAAATTCACCCTCTTTTGGCTCATTCAGCACACAGAAAAATATAATAAATAAAAAAACTGATCAGAAAAACCTAAGATCTTGTGTGGGGTCTTAATTTGGGTGTACATGCTTGCCCAAAAACTTTTAAGCCATTTTGACATAGGAATACACATGCTTCTATTTATTCTGTATATAAAAGGAATTTTTTTATACATATAAACATCACTGTCGGTTTCAGAAAACCGGCAGTGATGAGACGAAACCGGCAGTGATGCTGGTTATCACTGTCGGTTTGTTTTGAAAACCGGCAGTGATTTATAAAAAAATTAAAAAAATTGTGCCAGCCCTCGATTTCGAGCTTGGGTCTCGGGGAGCAGAGTTCTGAGTCTTCACCGTTGCACTAGTATAGGTGGTGTGTCAAGGCTAATTTTTCTTTTTCTTTTTGACCTTTTAGAGCGCTTAATAATTTAAAAAATTAGACCAAAAATTTGGGCCACCTGGGACTCAAACTCGGGTCTTGGGGGCTATATTGCGCGGTCTTAACCGTTGAGGCAGTCGGATAATTTTGAAAGAAACGGAAAAGATATGCTACTTAACCCGTAACCGCTACACCCCCATCACTGCCGGTTCTAGGAATGGCCCGGCAGTGATGTTGCCTCATCACTGTCGGTTTAGAACTTACAACCGGCAGTGATGAACCATTGTGATAAAAGCAAGGGGCAGGGTGAAAATTTCCAAAGTCATTTAATAATTTATAAAATTAGATCAAAAAATTTGGGCCGCCTGGGACTCGAACACGGGTCTCAGGGGCTATATTGCGTAGTCTTAACCATTGAGGCAGTCGGAGGATTTTGAAAGAAAAGGAAAAGATATGCTACTTAACCCATAACTGCTACACCCCCATCACTGCCGGTTCTAGCTGTGGCCCGGCAGTGATGTTGCCTCATCACTGTCGGTTTAAAACTTACAACCGGTAGTGATGAACCATTGGTATAAAAGCAAGGCACGGGGTAAAAGTTTCCAAAGTCATTTCAACCCCGCGCCAACCCCTCCTCCCGTGCCGCCGGAGCACCACCCCGCGCCCACGGGCACCACCGCCCCCGCGTCGTCCGTTCCTAGCCCCGCACTCCTCTTCTTCGACGCTGACGCCCGTGTGTCCCCTCAACGCCGTCCACCACCCCACGCTGGAGCACCGCACCGTCCGTGTCCTCATTCCTCTCACACGACGCCGTCCACCGCCCATGCCAGAGCACCGTGCCATCCGTGCCCTTGTTCCTTGTCCACAACGCCGGTTGTGCCCCTCCTCCTCCACGCCTGCACTCCCACCGCCGAGGCCTTTAGGAGAGCGCGGATAGCTGCTTTCCCACCCCCCACGGTGAGTGCGTGGCTCACTACCCGCTATGTGTTTGATGAAATGCCCCACGGTGAGTGTGTGGCGGCGGCCAGGATTTGGTAGGTCCTCTCTTGAATTGACTCGTGATCCATGTGGCATTTGCCGTGTTGGGGCCAATGGGACTTTAGGGGTGGACATTGGGAGGTTTTCAAGGCAAAATGATAGTATCATGGTTTACTAGTGTGGAACTGAGCATGCCGGTGTGATTTGTTTATTTGTACCGTTGACCTCAATGTACATCGTCCTAATTTTGGCAATCTCCCTCTCATTGCTGTTTTTTGTTAGCTCTATTCAGTTTGTTAGTAATGAGCTATTGAATGAGCACTGCAGCTGTAGCTAGTGGTGTAGCGACTATAACCTGTTTGTAGTTGAAGTAAATTTGGATGCATTAGAAAAGTTTGAGTTTAGAACGGCAGGGAATGTCAATCCTATATAAAATTATCTAGAAGCTCGATCAATACCTTTATGCCTACTTTGCTGCTATTAAATTTTTTTAGAGCCAACTTATGAGAAGAACTGCAGTTACTTAGCGAGGAAAAATGTTAGGCCAATCCATTGCAGGACTACTAGCAAAAGTACCTAATGTGGTTAAACTCTGTACATTCACTGTCATATACTTATAATCATGTTGTATAATTTATCATTCAAATATGAGGGTTCAATAAGATGGCACAATTACTCTGCACATAAACATCGTTCTTATTGTGGTATTGCAATGTTTAAGAGTGCCAGTTTTTGCTTGGCAACTTAACTTGATGGCATGATCTAGCCTTTAGGAAGCAACTATTTAAATTGGCCATGTTGAGTGGTATGTGCTTGGTATTTGGTAACTCCACTTTTAGTGTGATATTTGCTGGAACTATGGTAGCATGGTTCACTCCATAGTTCCTATATAATTTTGGTATTGTGCATCAGTATACAGCCTATAAAGGCCTACAATTAGAATGAGCTTAACCAGGCACGTGACTAGCTGTTTTCCAAGAACTCCTATCTAAGGCTAAGTCTTTGGGTATATTCCATCCTTTTAAGTCTCCTTTTATTGCCTCTATCCAAGTCAACTTTGGTCTTCCCCTCCCTCTCTTCACGTTACTATCCTGTCTTAGGATTCCACTATGCACCGGTGCCTCTAGAGGTCTTCGTTGGACATGTCCAAACTATCTCAACTGGTGTTGGACAAGCTTTTTCATGCTAAAATCATGAAGAACAATTTAATTTGTTAGATGCTACAAGTACCTCCTCTCACAATGTAGCTTGCTCCATGCCTCTTTATCTAGATAATATTTGTTCATTAGCTGTATGTGAACTTAATATTTTGATACATCATGTTTGAATGACAACCTAATTTACTTAAATGTATAGGCAACCATGGCATGATATGTAGTGCATGTTGGTCACGTGCCTGGGATGTGAAGATTAGGCAACCCGCCGGAGATGTGAAGATTAGGAGAATTGCTCCTTGGTCTGGGAAAGATGTTATGCTTTTATTTATGGCTATGGTCATTGCTTTTCTTATTTGGAAGTTGATGTAGGCTTAGTTTCGTAGAACAGTAGGTGAACTTTGTTGTATGTGGTCAATCAAACAATGAATTTGTTCTAGGTGAACATATGCTATTATTAGACTTTGTTGTATGTGGACTTATTATTAGACTTTGCATTAAACATATTATATAGATAATATGAACATATACTATTAGTAGTTGTCCACAGCCAAAACTACCCACGATCATGTCACAGCCATGACTCGTCATCGTCTGTTACCCCGTCGTTGAAGAACAGATCAGCAACAAGAAGCGATTGATATTGCTTGGATGGGCGAGCCGCATGATCCGATAAACGGTGATGGTGTCAATCAGGACGGTGAGAACAAGCAGCCATGGACCCTGTCCGGCCTGCTCGAGCTGGGTCAAAATCACCAAGATGGCTAGGTAACTTTGGTATCATGTGACTATGTAGCCACACACGCTAATCAATTGAGAGGGTCATAGCTTACTTGGTGTCTCCAGCAGGAGCCTCCGTCGGCCGAGGAGCCAGAGGGTTCGGGTAGCAGGAAGGCTAGATCCAAGCAAGGCATGTCAAAGATTCCTATTGGTAGGAATGCACACTGGCACATCACTGAATTTGATGAATTCGGGGATCCACTCTCACTGCCTATTGCTTTGACCAAATACAAGACTATCCTCGGGTTACTTGTAAGGGACTTCATCCCGATTAGGTACAGGAAGTGGATTGGGAAAGATGATGACCCATGGAGGGTTTCCAAAAGTGAGAAGGATTATATATGGGATATCAAGATCCTAGAGTATTTCACTTTCCCAATGGAGTATGACAAGGAGGTAGTCAAGAAAAAAGCAAAAGAAATCATGGGGACATGCTTCAAGAATTTCAAGGGGACATTGTACAAGAATTTTGTCCTCCAAAATAAAGAGCCAGATTTCAATGGTGGATAGTTTAGCAAGCAGAAGGACTTCTTGCAGGATTTCAAGGAATACAAGTTATTCGAGGAGTACTTAGAACTAAGCAGGAAGAATAAGGAGAACTCACAGAAAGCGACGAATCCTCATCATCTCGGCTCTCGTGGCTACGCCAAAAAGATGCTAGAATTTGAAGCAGTACTTGAAAAGATGGATCGCCTTGCTAAGGAAGGCATTTAGGTGGAGACCGCCCATTGGGAGTCAAGATCGGTAATATACTGTATGGGGAGGAATGTACGCCATGCTGAGGACGGGAGCTTTAGCTCCACAAATCCACCCATGAGCGAACTCATCTAGAGGATCTCCTAGGTAACTGAGGAGTTGAGGCAAGGGACTCACACTTCTAATAGGGAGAAAGACGTGCTCACCCAAGCACTCAGAACCAAGGAGCACCCTAGTCGCACTAGAGGAACCGGTGTTGTTCCTTAGAAACTAGCATTCCCCCAAGAATCTCACACTTACCGAAGCCGCTCGAGGGGTAGAGCGGATCAGGAGGCAGAGTGTTTGAGGTGACTAAAAGAGATAGAAGACAGAATGGATGCACGGATTGAGGCGACTGTTGAAGCACGAGTCCAGCAAATTTTGCTGTCCAAGGGGTCAGGAGTACCACAAAACCCTACTCCTACTGCCTTTAGCCCACAGTTTAGGGGTTGTAGCTGCTGCGGATTGACCCCGCTCGACGAAGAAGATGCGAATGTGCCTCATCCAGTGGACGGCATCACTGAACCCATCAATGTCAAGTTGTACATCCATCAGGAATGGACAAAGGACAAGGTGGCGCTTGGCCAGGCCTAGCCTACGGGAGACAGGACCATTAATGGCCACCCAATTCCACAGGGGTACGCTCATGTCACCATTGACAGAATACTTGATAAGAAGTATAACAAGATACACATTGAGTACCCCACAGCGGAAGACGGGCCGAAACTTGGTCATAACAAGGGCTCTCAAGTGGCCTAGCGCAAGCTCTTCATTAAGCTTGACCACCAATTGTCCTCTGATGATGAGGATGACTGTGAGTCTTCGTCCACCCGCGATGATCACTCACCATCTCCCAACAGAGATCACTCCCCTCCTCATCCCATGCCATCACCCCCGAGAAGACAAATGTCTCCTTCTATTCCTCCTCGTCTTACTCCATCTTCATCAGCCCTGAGAAAAGAGAAGACTCCTCCTCCTCCTCCTCCTCCTCCTCCTCCTCCATATTCATCCACCCTGGGTAAACAGAATTCTCGTCGTCATCCTCCTCCTCCACCACCACCTTAGCCCAAAACAAGATCAAAGGCATCATCGTAGTCGCAGAAGAGGTCCTTGGATTCGGTCTCTAATGCTCCCAAAGTGACCAACAAAAAAGAAAAAGGTCGTTCAGTGGCAGCGTTACAAGCTTGATGAAAGAAAAATTTATAGCACACAACTCGAAGGAAGATTATGTTAGTTTCTTCAATCTCTATGCCTCACTGCCTCCATGTTTGTTGAAGTCTGAATTCGAAAGGCAAACACAGAATCAGTACGCTACAATAAGAGCCAAAGAAATACATAATGAAGATTTAAGGAAGATACAGAAGTACGTCGAAGACAACCCTGAATTAACCATAGAAGAGGCCGCGAACATCTATTATGATGTATAAGGGATGGGAACACCGGCAATGAAGTATGAAAGGGGCAATCTTTTGGTTCCCGATCACAAGTATAAAAGTTTGACAACATATATGCGCCAGTTGCATGAATATTACATGGCTCAAGCAACAGAGATGGAGGACTTTGGTTTTGAGGTTATTATCCATTCGCCACACGTTTTTCGTTATCCTGAAGAAGAGAAGTTCGATGTCGAGTGGGAGTGCTTGTTCCAGCTATACCAGAAAAGCTCTCTCGATACATAAATGTTGACGTTGTGGACTATGTAAATACCCTACACGCACGATATTACAATTAACTACTCTCTCGAGACATAAATTGTTAACTTTTGAGCGCCTCCCATGATTTTATATAGGTGTATAGCAAAATTTTGCATACTAAAAAGCAAATGAGATAACATAGGCTTCTTGGACCCCTTGTGAGTCAATGAGAAGACATGTTTAGGCCTCCATGGATGTGACGTGGAAGATCTGAAAGAGAGATTGATTGCTGTTTTCGATGAATTCAAGATAAAGATCAAAACCCACATACTTCTAGCCTACAACTGCGAGTATGTGTTCTTGGCTTTTAATTTTATGCTTCTTTTTTTGTTAAGATTATTCAATAATTAGGATTCAGTGATTATAGCAACCATTTCGTCTTCATTTGTGTTAATCTTGCTAAAAATCTAATCGAGGTGTGGGACTCGAAGAAAAAGCCATTTTATCATCTGGATGCACCGGTGGCAGTGCTGAATTAGTAAGCGATCCTAATAACATATTATTTTCTAATCACACATGCTGCTTTCTAATGTTTCTCCTTTTAATATTGTACAGTGTCCGAAGAAGACATATCGGTGGGGACACAGGTCCCATTCAAGGTTGTCGAAATGGAGGGGAAGTACCTAAAACAGTCGGCGAAAAACAATGAATGCGGGTTTTATGTAATGTGGGCAATGCTTCGCTACATCGGCGGGTTTTATGTATAAACCCCATTTTATTTATATCTGTTAATAATTCAACAAAATGATTTACTGATTCCTCTTTGGATATCATCTTTTTGAACAACAGCGCAAGAAATATAACCACGAAAGGCTGTTAGACATGGAGATCGTCGCACTGCAATCGGGGCTGGCAAAATTCATCTTAGCCGAGGTACTGAAAAAAGATGGAGTATTTTCCATTGCACAATCTGTGAAGTTCAAGGACCTGTATGGCCCAGAGTGGCTCGCTAGATTATTGTAAGAAGTCCGAGAAGCATTGCACAATCCGTGAAGTCCAAGAATATTTCTTTTTTTATTTTGAGAGATCGAGATCTTAATAAGAACATTTGAACTATAACCGTAACATTTGTAATGTTTAATATTGATGGGTCTGTCGTCTACATAGCGTATATAAAACAAAACCCGATTCCACAAAAAAATATAAATTAAAATAAATTATAAAACAATAAAATACGAACGGCCCATCACTGCCGGTTAGCAGCAAACCGGCGGTTTGTTGTAACCATCACTGCCGGTTAGCAACAAACCGGCAGTGTTGTCGTAACATCACTGCCGGTTAGCAACAAACTGACAGTGATGGCCAAGATGGCACTGCTGACTTGAGCCACAAACCGGCAGCGTTGGCTTAGCTATCACTACCGGTTCTTGTCACAAACCGGCAGTGATTCTTACGACAACACTGTCGGTTGAAACATAAACCGACAGTGATGTTTGAGGTTACACTGCCGGGTGGTCTCATGAACCGGCAGTGTTGGTGGACCTGAATTCTGCCGGTTTGTGTAAATGACCGGCAGTGAAGTTAAAGAACACTGCCGGTTTGTAGGAACCGACAGTGATAGCTAACCCTTATCACTGTCGATATGGTTGTGCCGGTTCAAAATCCGACAGTGATGGGTATTTTGAACCGACAGTATTATCGTGATCTGGGGTAGTGATGCCCTGTCGTGCCGTGCCTCGCCGTGCCAGTGCGATGCTGTGCCTGGGCGGCCGGTTTGGACATGTATATGGAGGAGCGGCAATGTAATTGAGAAGGCCTGTATCTATTTACGTGGGAACAGACTCTGTCCCACCTCAACCAAACGAGAAGCAACACAAATTGATTGCAGCGTGAATGGATAACGGGCCATAAAGCTCCATCCAAACAGCAGCTAATGTTATCTGTAGTGTCTCCCGCTCAAAACCATGCAAATCTCTGGCACACAGCCTTGGACACCAGATTCTTGCCAAATGGCAAGTTTGGTATGGTCATATTGTCCAATCTCTATTACTAGGGGAATACCCCCATGCGTTGCTGCGGGGATTCCAGATAATTTAAAAAGAAATTAGACTATTTATATTTATAGTTATATAAATGAAACTATCTTAAATTATTGGTGAATGGTTTGACACATCGATGTGGACAGCTAAATGCATATTAGTGGATGAAGAGATAACTATCATAATTACATGTGCTAGTTGGCTATAATTTATAGCTATATGAATGAAACTATCTTAAATTATTGGTGAATGGTTTGACACATCGATGGGGTTTAGCTTTATAAGAGTATAGGATTTCACAAAAGATGCATCAACAACAACCGGCCATTAACACAAGAAAAAAAAACATGTGGTGGCCTGGTGGGGGTTTAGACCTTAACTCAGAAGAAATCGCCCAGACTCACAATTTGCAAGAGAGTAACTGACTAACACTACACCTTCAGTTAAACGCAGTATAAATTTTACGTAGTATATTGAACACAAAAATTAACACAAGGACGAGCTAAGCCGTAGCTTGGACTCAATACCAATAATCACACAGATCATCGATAACAAGTAACATCAGGTCAAGGAACGTCAATGAGAAACCATCAACGGCACATGATGGTGCTGGGAGGCTTTTCACAGCACAGATGAACTTATTCTGAAAAGGCCGGAAAAATTACAGGTAGAGTCTAGTCTAGTGAAAATTGCACACCAAATCTTTGCTATTGCAAACCAAACCCCGGGGAGGCGGGGAAGCCTGCAGCTCACATGCACACTGCAATGTCGTATATATATTCTTCCTTTCCTTTTGAAGAATCTTTGCAGTGCAATTGCTGTTCAAGTATTTGTAGCTTGATTCATGTTCTAGTGCAAGGATGGAAACTCGTAGTATATATGCCCTGCCCTGTCAGATTACCAGCCTTGTTTGTGAGCAGTCAAGCGAATAATTATATGATTAGTACTCTGTTTCTCTACCATTGCTTGCTAGTAGTGGTAGTGCATAAACATTGCCCTGAATTTTGCACAATAGTAAGTACACATCAGACTACTAGTATATATACCCAAAAACAAATCATTATTTAAATAGATCCAACTTTATTAGCACGATATATATAGTAAGTAGACATCAAGCTGGTGGTTCCAATCTAATCCCATAAGCTAGCTAACTAAACATGCATGACTCATCAGCAAACAAGATAGCAAAACCACTAATAATGCAAACACGATGGCAAAACCACTACCAAATACTTTAGTCCTCCCTCCACCGTCGTTACCCTGCTGCTGCATCATCGTCACTTGGGGTTCGGTCTGGGTTTAGGGCTGGGGAAGGATAAAGATCTTCTTGAAGCCGTCGGTACGGTATAGTCGATGCCGATCTCGGCGTACCCCTTCTCGGCGTGCTGCCTCAGGCAGTCCTGCTCCAAGTCGACCAGGTAATCGATGTGGGCGTTGGTGCCCAGAAATCTCTCTCGGACCTCGGGGTTGCCGGCGCCGATGGAATCTCTGAGAGGACGCATCTTCCGCAACGGACGTGTCTTGATCCTCGTGATGTAGGCCTCGGGCACCCTCTCCTTCGTCACGAGGGCCACCGCCGGCTCCGCGGCGGCCTTGCGCTCCTCCTCTTTTGCCGCCGCCGGCTCGACGATGTTGCTCCCCGCCATTTTGTCGTGCGCGGTACGTGACCGTGGCCTCGCCTTTGTCAGATCTAGATTGGGCCAGGTGTGCAGGTGGCAGTGCGGCGGACTCCTGCGTGCGTTGGTGTGCAGGGTGCTGTCGTGCGCGCTATATGTATGTGCAGGGACCTGCTGTTACTTCTTGATGAGGCAAGATCGATTTTTTACAAGAGAAAAATAATTAATAACTAAAGTAATTAATTAGGAAATGGAAATGAAAAAACCCGGCAATCTAACCACGCCGGCCTTCCTAAATTTGCTCAGGTAGCATGCAGCATGGGTTTCAGGCTGCCGTTTTTTTGTTCCCTAAAGAGACCCCGCGATCAGAATAGATGTGCCTTCCATCACGTATGCTCACATGCTATTTTATTGTCGAGTGGTCCTTCATGAAATTAATCTCATCTGATCTGAATCTACTACATCGTATATGCATGTTTGTTAGATCTAATTATAAGATATTTACCTAAATCGGCAAATATTGTTCTACTCCCAATGAAGACGTAAGCCAGGTGAGTAACGAACTTCAGGCCCATAAGTCTCTCATTCACAGCATCGCAAAACTGTTTACCAAGCTGCTTGCAAATAGATTGCCCCTCCTGATGGACTCCTTGATCTCTAAATGCCAAAGCGCTTTCATCAAAAAGAGCAGTATCCATGATAAGTACCTTTATGTCCAAAACATGGTGTGGACCATGCATAAACAAAAGCTATCAGTCCTCTTCCTGAAACCTGACATATACAAAGCCTTCGACATGATTAAGCTACCTCTTGGAAGTGCTACAGGGGCTAGGATTTAGACCACGATGGAGAGAATGGGTGTCGATCCTTTTCCACACCACCTCGTCAAAGGTGCTCCTAAATGGGCAGCAAGGCCCGACTTTCAGTCATATGAGGTGGGTTCGACAAGGTGGCCCCCTATCGCCTCTCTTCATTCTAGCATGGATTCACTGCAATGACTGCTAGACAGGGCAACAAAGCAAGGGGTCCTCACCAATCTACCTCATTCTAGCATGGATTCACTGCAATGACTGCTAGACAGGGCAACAAAGCAAGGGGTCCTCACTAAGGATGAAAACGGACGGAATCGAACGGAGAACTCCTCAACCGTTTTCTACTTTTACATTTGAATACGAAAACGAAAACGAAAGCGGACAAACCGAACACGAAAACGAACACGAACTTACGGAATATCGAGAATTTCGAAAACGAAACAATTCGAGCGGAATTATATCGAACACGGTCGGTATACGAAAACTCAATACGGAATACCGACCCGTAGACCAAGTGCATGACTAAGTGCATACATGATCAAGTTCAAGTGCATATAATAATTAACAAGTGCATATTATAGAAACATGAACTCGAACTGAGTCAGAATAATTTTATTAATCTTTTTAGAATAGATGTAGTATTTTATTTTAAAGATTTATTTAGATTTTTCTTTTGAGTAACAAAGATTTATTCGGCTGATGCAAAAACTATCAAATGATTGACTTTGCAGGTGGGGGTTAAACCGATGAGCTTGATGGGCTATGGCCCAGGTGGGCTTTCGTGTAGATGCTGCCGGTTTCCTGACATTTAGCACCATCTCATGAGGTGAAGAGAGACGAGGCTGAGCGCCGTCTATAAGAGAGGGCAGCTGGCCACCAGTAGAAAGAACACAGCTGCGTGGTGAACAACCTGTAATTGAGCTGTATGACCTGTGCAGTTGGCCCTTCAATTCGGAATATTTCAAATTAAAAGTAGAAAAGTAGAAAACGATCGGAAAAATGTCTAAACCGTTTTCTACTTTTACATTTGAAATACGAAACATCTGAAATGCGAAAGCGAAAACGGTAAAGTCGGACAAGAAAATGCGGATTCGATCGGATTAAATATAAAAAAACGATGTGGTTCGGTTCGGGATATTTTCGTTCCGTTTTCATCCTTAGTCCTCACCAATCTACCTGTCGCCACAACAAGATGGAGAACTTCCATGTATGTCGATAATGCAGCAATATTCATTAACACACTCAAGGAAAATCTAGAGGCCATCACGACCATCCTTCTAATAGTGCTAGGCATGTTTTCTCCTCTTTGTTCTTCAGACCATGGTCTTTAGACATCTTAGGTGCCATCTGTACATAAACCTATATTCCCATCTTAATTGAGCGACATAGCTTCTGCCTTTTACTTAAAAACGTTATGGCTAGCGCCTGGACGTCCGGACAGACGCCTGCATCCGGACGCCGGCACCTGCTGCTCTACTTCATGCAAACCCGCACCTCCCAACGCCCGCGTCCTCTATGCTTCCCGCACCCGCGTCGCCATCCCCCTCGACTGTGGCATCTCAGGAGGTCACGCTGCCATCCCCTTCTACTACGTCGTCCTGGAGGCCAGTTGTCGGAGCTGCTGGTGACCCACGACGGGGCCATGGCACTGGTCAAGGAGTTCGCAGACAAGGGGAAGGTGGTGCCAAGTCACCGGCGTTATTGCAACATGTGCAACACTCGATCTATATTTGAAACATCTAAATGAAACATTTACAACATACGTCTGAAGGCTGATGAAACACTTAAAACGTGCATCTGAAACACTTGTAAAAACACGTGAAAAAGCCATTGCAAAACATATGCAACATCCAAATATAATACTTTGCAACATATGTGTGAAACATATGCAACTTCCAGATGAAACACTTGAAAACATACATCTGAAAATAGATGAAACATTTAGAACATACGTTTGCAACAAACGTGTATAGCCATTGCAATATGTGCAACATCCCGATCTACTTTTGCAACATCCATATGAAACACTTGCAACATTACTCTAAAACATATGAAACACTTGAAACATATGCTTGTAACATGCTTTTTCAGCGCAATGTCACCTTGCTGCTTGGACGAATAATGGAGGCTCATCATTGCGGAGCTCAACGCCGGCAAGGAGGCCGACGGCAGTGCATAGAGCTTGCTAGTGTTCCACCAACGCGAGCAACTCGCATGCGGGACGGCGTCACACGAAGCTAGTCCCCTTGCCTGCTTGTTGGAGCATTCGTCGTGGAGGCTCGCCGGCTCGATCAATGGAGGCAGCCGCGGCAAGCAAGCAGCGCGGTGCGGCCGCGGCGGCCGGATGCGCGGTGCTGGTGCAGGCAAGCAGTGCGGTGGAGGCGAACCACAGTAGCGCGAGATTACTTTTTCCGTAAATGGTGTGGACAGGAGCAAGCGGACACACGGTAGCGGTGGGTAAGCCACGTCCAGTCCGTTTGGACGCCCTCACGAGACACCTTCAGTATAACTATAGGATATCGAACACAAAAATTAACACACAAGTTCGAGCTAAGCCATAGATTGGATTCAATACCAATAATCACATAGATCATAAATGTAAACACAGGTCCAACTTTATAGCATGAGATAAGAAGTAACATCAGGTCAAGGAACGTCAGTGAGAAACTATCAACGGCACATGATGGTGATGGGAGGCTTTTCACAGCTCAGATGAACTTGTTCTGAAAAGGCCGTAAAAAATTACAGGTAGCATCTAGTCTAGTGAAAATTGGAAACCAGATCTTGTTAGGTTTGATCTCCCACCAGTTAGGCCCAACGGCCTTTTGGGCCTTGTTCTCGCGCCATGATTGGGGGCGCCCAACCCTACATGGTTGGTGGGCCCCCATCGCACAGCGCTATAAAGGAAAGGTGGGGGTCGGGGCTCGCAGTATGAGGTTCACCGCGCCGCCAGTCACCCCACCGACATCCTAACCCTAACCCGATCTTGAGAAGGGGCGCTGCCAGCGACGGGAAGCACCACCGACGCCGGCAACGCCACCCCGACGCACACGCCGCCGCCGAGGACGCCACTGCACCGACTCTCCCTCTCCACCGAACATCGCTGCCAGCGCGCAGATGGCGTCCGCCAACGAGACCCCGGGCGGTGCTTCGACCACTACGGCTTTTGATGGTCTGCTACCTATCACTCCCCTTCTCTCTATCTCTCTGTAAATCTTGAACATGTATTCTATTCCTATGCAAAATATCCCGATCTGATGAATATGACTAAAACGAAATTCCAACAATGGTACCGGAGCTAGGTTCCGAGAAGAAACCGGATCGGGAAAAGAAAATAGAAACAAGAACCCTAGACCTAAATCCTTTCGGATAAGAGAAAACCCTAGACCCAAATCCAAAAGAGGGAAGAAGGGGAAGAAGAAAGAAAAGAAGGGTCGGAACCCTAACCCTAACCCCAGTTTCCCATTCGGATGAACGAAAAAGAAAGAAATCGAAAGCACAGAAAACCGAATCGGCAAGAACGAACCCTAACCCTAACCCTAGTTTCCCATTCGGATGAACCTGAAAAGAACAACTCAAATCAGAAAGGGGAAAGTGGGGTTAGGGTTGGGGTGCGTCGGATGAACCTTCGCCGGCGCAGGAGAAGAAGCCGAGCCGGGGGCGCTGGCTCACCAAGCTCGGCCAAGGAAGCGCCGCGGCCAGGCCGCTCGACGGCGGCGTGCTCACCCGTTGGGGAGCACGCGCGCCGGCGAGGGGGCCGGCGACGGCGCCGAGGCTCGCTCCACCGCCCGCTCGCTCGTCACGCTCGCTCTCGGTTGCGGCTGCGCTGCGCTGAAGAGAGAAGAGAGAGTGCGGCGAAGAAGAAGAGAGAGAGAGCAGGCGCGAATGCGCTAGGGTTTCCAGGGCACCGGCGCGGCGATGTTTTTTATCCGACCGAAGACGGCGCGTGATCGTCCGATTAGAACCAATGGCCAAGGATGCTCGGGCCGTCGCCGGCCCAGGCGGGCGCGAGCGCGCGCGGCACTTTGTCGGCCCAGGCCCAGGTTGCGGCCTGGGTGCGGCCTGCTGCGCGCAAGGAGGACTGGGCCGAATTGTTTTTTGCCGTTTTGGGCCGCGCTGGGCTGAAATGAAAGAAGGAAGAAAAATTTTCTTATTATTTTCCAGGAGCAATTTTAATGCATATTTTTTGATGAATTTGAATGATTTTGATACAATTTTCTGTGCAAATTTTATCCAACGATATTTTGCTCAGAAAATAGTGAATTTTTTAGTGCTTCTGGAAAATAATAATATGAAAAGATTATTAATGTTTCCGCTGTGCATGATAATTATTGTTCTTTTTGATTAAATTTGAACCAACGGGATAATTTAATTTTAAGAGAAATGAATTTCTGATAATTTTGATGCGATTATGATATTGTTATTTTCTGACCAACGTTGTTAATAACAATATTATAATTTTTGATCCATGACAAATTGTGCATTAATTTTACTTCTGCCCAACGGTGATGTAAAATGTTTGCATGGATGAATTATAAGTTTTAATTTGACCAACGTTGAGTTAAAGCATGAAATTTTATGTATAAATGTTTCTTACTTACTCTGGTGTGATTTCAGGAGGCAAATGCATTGTGAACATTGCCAACATCCCGACACTCAATGGGACCAATCACCGTGTGTGGCGGGAGAAGTATGAATTGGAACTTGCGTTGGGAGAGGTCGATTTTGCCATCACCTCACCGTGTCCTACTGAGCCAGAGGACCCGGTGAGAGGTGAAAATAAATCTGACGCTGATTTCGCTGCTCGAAAGCGTGATCATGCTGAAATAAGAATGAAATATGACCTTGAACATAGGCAATGGACTCTCTCCAACCGCAAGTGCCTGTTGGTGGCCAAAGCCACCATAGAAGAACAGATAAGGGGCTCAATCCCTAAATGTGCTACTGCTAAAGAATATCTTGAGAAAATCAAGAGTCAGTTTACTGGGTCTACCAAGGCCATAGCAAGTTCACTGATTAAGAAGCTTGTGAATGAGAAATTCACTGGTGGTAGCATAAGAGAGCACATTTTGAAGATGAACACTACGGCATCTAAGCTAAAGGAAATGAATTTGAAGGAGGAGGATTTCCTGATTCATTTGATTTTTGCTTCTTTGCCAAAAGAATATGACACCTTCATTATAAATTATAATATGCAACCTGAAAGATGGGGTATAGAAAGACTCATCTCAATGTGTGCTCAAGAAGAGGAGATGATTAAGTCCTCACAAGGTGAATCCGCTCATTTTGTGAAGGATAACAAAAGAAAGAACTTTAATGGCAAGAATTCTAAACCACAAGGGAAACCTAAGTGGGATAAGGCCTCTTCCTCCAATTCACAGGGAAAGAAACCCTAGGATTCTGAGAATCAACAGTATGGTGGAGCTGAAAAGGATCAGTGCAAGCACTGCTTCAAGAAGGGACACTACAAGAGGGATTGTCCAGACTTCCTGAAATCTCTGCTAAAGAAAGGTGATGAATTTATTACATTTGTAGATGAATCCCTGTATTTATGTTATGATAAATCCACTTGGTGGGTTGATTCAGGTGCAACCACTCATGTTGCAAATTCCTTACAGGGGTTAAGTGGGACGAGAACCTTGCAAAGAGGAGAAAGAACGATTAAAGTTGCAAATGGAGTGCAAGCCAATGTTGAAGCCATTGGAGTTTTTTCTTTAGAATTGAATAATGGTTTTGTACTTAGTCTTAAAGAAGTACTTTATGTTCCCTCTTTGCGTAGAAATTTGATAAGTGTTTCGAAACTTGATGATGATGGAATTGATTGTCATTTTGGTGATGGCAAGTGTAAGATACTGGTTAATAATAAATGTGTTGGTCTTGCCTTCCGACAAGACAAGCTTTATTTATTATCTCTTGCTGAGAATGCGAACAATGTATGCGATGAGAATGTGAATGATTCCCCATCTGCGGATGTAACTAAGAAGTGGAAGAGAATTGATACTGTCTCTTCGAAATTATGGCATTGTCGCTTGGGCCATATTTCGAGGGGGGAATGGAACGATTGGTTAAGGAATCAATTATCCCGCACTTAGAATTTTCAGATTTAGAACAATGTATTGATTGCATCAAAGGAAAGTATGTCAAGAAAATTAAGAAAGATGCCAAACGAAGCACAGGAATTTTAGAAATAATCCACACAGACATATGTGGTCCTTTTCCTGTGAAAAGTGTGGATGGTTATGACTCGTTTATAACATTCACAGACGACTACTCTCGTTATGGCAATATTTATCCAATTAAAGAAAGATCGGAAGCATTGGATAAATTCAAAATATTTAAAGCTGAAGTTGAAAATCAGCACAATAAAAAAATCAAGATAGTACGATCAGACCGAGGTGGAGAGTACTATGGGCGACATACCCCATATGGCCAAATTCCTGAACCATTTGCAAGGTTCCTACAGGAAAATGGCATAGTTGCTCAGTACTCCACACTGGGGGAGCCTCAGCAGAATGGAGTGGCTGAAAGACGTAACCGTACCTTAATGGATATGGTAAGAAGCATGATGAGTTACTCCACATTACCGATTAGTTTATGGATGGAGGCACTGAAAACCATCATTCACATACTTAATCGAGTACCAAGTAAATCGGTGCCTAAAACACCGTATGAATTATGGACAGGAAGGGAACCCTCACTTAACCATTTGCGTGTGTGGGGCTGTCCAGCTGAGGCAAAAGTGTTTAACCCAAACATAGGAAAGTTAGACTCCAAGACAGTCAGCTGCCATTTTATTGGCTATCTAGAAAGATCGAAAGGATATCGCTTCTATTGTCCTGACAGACATACGAAGATTGTAGAAACAAGACACGCTGTGTTCTTGGAGGATAACATGATCAGGGGGAGCATGGTAGCACAAGAAATCAGCCTACAGGAGAAGCGGGTACATGTACCCACTCCGATGGTTGAAGAACCATTCTTCACGCTACCTGCTGCCGTTGCACCGACAGTGCAGGACACTGTAGTGCCAACACCTGTTGCAAGTTCTCCCGTGGCGACAATGAATGAACATGAGGAACCTGTCCTTGAGGAACCTATCCTTGAGGAACCTGTAGAACCAAATGTTGCACATGAGGAAGAACAACAACAGCCCAATGTGGAACAAGTGCTGGAGGCACCTAGAAGGTCTCAAAGAATAAGAAGATCAGCTATTACTGATGACTATGAAGTTTATGAAACACAAGAATGTCAGATGGGGGATGATCCCACCTCATTTGAAGAAGCCATGAGAAGCGACCACTCATCAAAGTGGCTTAAGGCCATGGAAGATGAATTGAAATCAATGAGTACCAATAAAGTTTGGGACTTAGAAAATATTCCTAAAGGAGCCAAAACAGTAGGCTGTAAATGGGTCTACAAAACAAAATATGACTCCCAAGGGAATATAGAAAGATTTAAAGCGCGACTTGTGGCGAAAGGCTTCACGCAAAGAGAAGGGATTGATTACAATGAGACATTTTCTTCAGTCTCATGTAAAGATTCCTTCAGAATTATAATGGCACTTGTAGCCCACTATGATTTGGAGTTACATCAAATGGATGTAAAGACGGCTTTCCTAAACGGGGATTTGGAAGAAAATGTTTATATGGCACAACCGAAAGGTTTTGTCGTAAAAGGAAAGGAAAATATGGGATGCCGCCTGAAGAAATCAATCTACGGATTGAAGCAAGCTTCAAGACAGTGGTATTTGAAGTTTGATAGAACAATAAAAGGTTTTGGGTTTGAAGAAAATGTTGAGGACAATTGCGTTTATGCAAAGTTCAGGAATGGAAAGTACATATTCCTAATTTTGTATGTGGATGATATCTTGCTTGCTAGTAGTGATATCAATCTACTAATGGAAACGAAGAAATTCTTGTCCTCAAACTTTGATATGAAAGATCTCGGGGAGGCCTCGTTCGTTTTGGGAATAGAGATTCATCGAGACAGGAGAAAAGGGGTTCTAGGATTATCGCAAAAGGCATACATAGAAAAGGTCCTGAAGAAATTTAGTATGCATGCGTGCAGTCCTTCACCTGCTCCTATAGTCAAGGGCGATAGGTTTGGGGAACATCAGTGTCCCAAGAACCAATATGAAATTGACCGAATGAAAGCGGTACTGTATGCTTCAGCTATTGGAAGTTTACAATATGCTCAAGTGTGTACACGCCCTGACTTAGCTTTTGTTACCAGATTACTTGGCAGATATCAAAAGAATCCAGGAATTGAACATTGGAAATTAGTGAAGAAAGTCCTGTGTTATTTGCAGGGTACGAAAGGCCTCATGCTTACGTATAGAAGATCTGATTCCCTGCAGATAGAGGGGTATTCAGATTCTGATTATGCGGGAGATGAAAGAAAATCCACGTCAGGATATGTATTTACTCTCGTAGGAGGGGCTATATCGTGGAAAAGCTCCAAACAAACCGTAACTACATCCTCGACAATGTATGCCGAGTTTGTAGCATGCTATGAGGCAACGGGGCAGGTGAATTGACTGAAGAAATTCATACCCGGATTGAAAGTGATTGATAATATAAATGAACCACTGAGATTATATTGTGATAACAATCCAGCGGTACAGTATGCTCACAACAATAGGTCAAGTGGTGCTGCCAAACACATTGACATAAAGTACTATGTTGTGAAAGATAAAGTTCGGGATCATATAATAAATCTTGAGCATATAAGTACAGAGAAAATGCTCGCGGATCCGCTCACAAAGGGCTTACCACCCAACGTGTTCAGAGAACACGTAGCCGGCATGGGTTTAAGGGAAAGCCTATGATTCCCGAACATACGAAGGGCCCAAAGAATGTTTACATTTCAAAACGGAGAAGCGTATTGTGGCTGTTAGTCTAACAGCACTAATTGCTGTGACGATGGGATAGTTCTATGCACTAATCTATGATGAAATAGGATGGAAGCAAGAAAAATATGAATTGAAAGTTTTGAGTATGAAATTAAAGAACGAAGAATAGATGAGAGATCAAGGGGGAGAATGTTAGGTTTGATCTCCCACCAGTTAGGCCCAACGGCCTTTTGGGCCTTGTTCTCGCGCCCTGATCGGGGGCGCCCAACCCTACATGGTTGGTGGGCCCCCGTCGCACAGCGCTATAAAGGAAAGGTGGGGGCCGGGGCTCGCAGTACGAGGTTCACCGCGCCGCCAGTCACCCCACCGACATCCTAACCCTAACCCGATCTTGAGAAGGGGCGCTGCCAGCGACGGGAAGCACCACCGACGCCGGCAACGCCACCCCGACGCACACGCCGCCGCCGAGGACGCCACTGCACCGACTCTCCCTCTCCACCGAACATCGCTGCCGGCGCGCAGATGGCGTCCGTCAACGAGACCCCGGCCGGTGCTTCGACCACTACGGCTTTTGATGGTCTGCTACCTATCACTCCCCTTCTCTCTGTCTCTCTATAAATCTTGAACATGTATTTTATTCCTATGCAAAATATCCCGGTCTGATGAATATGACTAAAACGAAATTCCAACAGATCTTGCTATTGCAAACCAAACCCCGGGGAGGCGGGGGAAGAAGCCTGCAGCTCACATGCAGGCTGCAATGTCGTATATATAGTTCTTCCTTTGCTTTCAAGAATCTTTGCAGTCTGGTCGTGCAAATTCTTGTGCAAGTATTTCTAGCTTCACTCATGTTCTAGTGCAAGGCTACAGACTCGTATGTATGATTGCAAACAGAAATACAGAATGCACAAATCAAAGCATCCCATTTTTTGTTATGGTTCAGCACGCTTATACAAACCTGAATTAACATGATCTATTCTTTCAACGCCAATTAACGTATTATATCATGGCTCAGCACGTGCATATAAGCCTAGTATATATGAACCAAAACAAATTATTTAAACAGATCCAATTTTATTAGCACGATAATATAAGTACGACAACACGTCAGGCTTGCGGTTCCAATTAATCCAATCCAGTCCCATGCATAGGCTAGCTAACTAAACTTGCACGCTGACACGATTCATCAGCAAACAAGATAGCAAAACCACTAATAATGCAAACAGGATAGCAAAACCACTGACAAATACTAGCATCGTTTTACTCCTCCCTCCACCGCCGCCGTTACCCTGCTGCTGCATCATCATCACCTGGGCCTGGGGCTGACCGGCTGAGACTGGGGAAGGATAAAGATCTTCTTGACACCGTCGGTGTAGTCGACGCCGATCTCGGCGTACCCCTTCTCGGCGTGCTGCCTCGGCAGTCCTGCTCCAAGTAGACCAGGTAAATGATGAGGGCGTTGGCGGCCAGAAATCTATCTCGGGCCTTGGGGTTGCCGGCGGCGATGACATCGCTGAGAGGACGCATCTTCCGCATCGGACGTGCCTTGATCCCCGTGATGTAGGACTCGGGCACCCTCTCCTTCGTCACGAGGGCCGGTGCAGCCGGCTCGGCGGCCTTGCGCTCCTCCTCCTTTGCAGCCGCCGTCGTCTCGACGACGCTGCTCCCCGCCATCATGCTGTTTGTCAGATCTAGGGCCTGGTGTGCACTATGCAGGTGGTGGCGGCGCCCGCAGTGTCCAGGACGAGAGACCCAGGGCCAGTCGTGCGCGCTATATATATGTGTGTGCAGGGAGCCAGGGACTTGCTGTTACTTGTGATGAGGCAAGACCTCAACCAATTCTAGATCCTTGATTTTTTTTAGATGTGAAAATAATTAATAACTAAAATAATTAGAAAATGGAAATGAAAAAAAACCCGGCCATCACGCCGGCCTTCCTAAATCTGCTCTGGTAGCATGCAGCATGCATGGGTGACTCAAACCTGCCATCCATGCCTGCCTAAATCTGCCCGGCATGCATGCATAAGGGGCCGTTTGGATCACGGGATTTCCATAGGAAATTCGAAGGAAACCAAAACAAAGGAAAGGAAACGAATATTGCTGTTTGGAACACAGGAAAGCACCCCTTCCTTTTCTATGGAATCCTGTAGCCTCTTCACAATTTCACAGGAATGGAAACATCCACTCCATGCGCTGGTTTTCTCCGCTTCACGGAAGTCCGAGGCACGCTGCCGCTAACACAGTTGGAGAACGAGTGATTAGCCAGGACAAAATGCAATGCGAGCTTATTCATATTCCTATGTTTTTTTTATTCTTTTATTCCAAACAGGCCCTATATATATAGTAATTAGTACACATATTTGCCTAACATGTTACAATTCCTATGTTATAAATTCCCGTGTTCCAAACAGCCTAAATTTCCTGTTCCTGTATTTTGAAATCCCGTAGTTTTTTACTTTTCATCATACCTTATTCCTGCGTATTTTCCTATTCATGCGTCTTGGATTCCTTCGTTCCAAACAGGCCCTAGGTTCGAGGCTGCCGTTTTTGTTCCCTAAAGAGACCCGACGATCAGAATATATGTATCATGTGCATTTCCGTGCATCACGTTTCTTCGTTCGTTCGCTCACATGCCATTTTATTGTCGAAGAGTCCTTCACGAAATTAATCTCATCTGAATCTACCACGGGACGACAATGACACAACAAAGGAGCAGCGTGCTTGGTGGGCTCACCATAGGGCTTTTTTTTCCACAAATGAAAATGACTTCTAGAGAGTAGAGACAGGCATCGCTACCGCTAGTGAAAATACTTCTAGAGAGTAGAGACAGGCATTGCTATCCCTAGTGAAAATAGCGGATGTGACCTTCATTTAGAAGCGGGGTGTTGCGCGCCTCTAAAATCATATGTACCGGACTCTCGCTAGTGGAAGCCAAATATCTTACGCCATAAACTCTCAAAACCGTTGAAATCCTCCGTGCCATAGTTTGAAGTGGTTCTGATTAGACATATTAAGTAGGCATCATCTCCAAGACGAAAATATTTCCAATAAGAATGAACGACGCAAATGTTTCCCAGTTACTCCAAAATTTCCCCGGTAAAATATGCAGCTTCCCTGGTAAATATCTAGACCTCCCTCTACATGTTCGGAAGCTGCGCAAGGTTGAGGTTCAGCCTTTCTCCTATAACCAAAAAGAACAAAGTGTGAATATTTTTTGGTGTGACATTTGTTTTGGTTCGTCCGTCTGCCCACGCCTGTGATCCCACGATATCTCCTGCATGCATAATTCTTCTTGATTGAATATTGCATGTCATGTGATAGAGGAATCACGATAAAATAGGAAGTAGAAAATTATTGTGCTATCCATATACACATTGCATATTTGCATGCACCAGCATACATGGCAACGAGCAAAAGGAAAGAGAATTAACACAGAAGGGAAGAGAATTAAGACAGAAGGAACCTCTTTATATTTCTGAGAACCTTGTCAAATCTGCCTATATTTAATTACTTCCCCTCTTTGCATTTGCAAAAGGGACAACTTTTTCCTCCTTTCATTTGGTTTCACGCTCACGTGTTCCATCGCCCTCGCTTGTTGTTTCAGGTAGCGTGCCCGTGCGTTGCTACGGGACAACTAAATCTTTTATACTAAAAACACACGGATCGCACGATAAGATAACAATACTGTTAAATTAAATACCGACGTTAAAGTGATATTTAATTCAAAAAGTAAAGTTCGTGAAATTAACACAGTCACGGAGAGCGCGGCATCGTAGGCTCACAAACTCTACTGTATAGACTTTTTCGTGATATGGCTAAGATAATATTTTATATCGGCAGAAAGAATTCTCCGATATCCATTTCTTTCATGCGTCAATAAATCCATGAATAAGTTTCGCTGCATCTCCATATAATCTTGTACACAAAGGTTCAAGTATATATGTAAATATTAGTGCCTGTCACATGTATAATATTGTGTGTCTTAAAAAATCTCTCATAAAATTTTAAAACAAAGTATGTTATACTAACCGTATAAATATGTGTGGCTTTAAGACTATTCCACACACACATATATTGTAGAATAAGGTATCCACTTGAGTGTCTGTTCCAAGATGTTGAATTAGGTGTTGTAATTCTTAATTTCGACATATTTTTCAGCTCAAGGCAACCAATGGTGACACTTTTCTTAGTGGTGCATAATTTTATGGTGCATCTCTTGACTATCTGAGTAAAGACAAGTTAGCACTGCAAAGGCTCTGAAAAGCTGCTGAGAAGGCCAAAGTTGAGTTTTCCTCCACTATGCATACTAAAATCTATGTCCCCGTTTATTATTGTCGATGCTTTTGATGCAAAGCAATTCAACATTACCATGATCAGATATAAGTTTGAGTCTCTTGTGAGCAATCTCATAGAGGGACTCTCATCCTTTATGTGATCTGCCTCAAGGATATTGGTAGGACGATGAATCCATATTGGAATGTCGCACCAAAAAGTGTCCACGTTTTGTCCTTGATTTATTTTCCATGAATACATGCGGGTACTATGATAACACTAACTACACCAAATGAAAGATTAGAGAGCATTTGCATTGCCTCTAGAAGGATTTATTTATTAACTTCTTTGGACTCTACAGGTAGTTTTGAAATATCTGTTTGCATGTCTTACCTCGTATCCTAATTCAAAATTTTGTAGTTTAATTAGAATATTTAGGTGATTGTATATACATAATATTCAATACAAGAATAATCTATGCATGATCTTCTTGAAAGATTTCTGCAGTGTAAAGACATCTTCGTTTTTCATGCATGCCCGTGCTAACGCTACGGTAAAAACAAAAGAACAATATATCAATTAAAAAATAAAAACAAAACTTATGTTTAAAGTCAAAGAGATAAATTATGGATGCTTGAATTTTGTCATCCATTATTTACCGGCGTGCCTATAAAATAGACTAAATAAACAATTAAACATAGATAGAAAACTAAATTAATGAAAGGATCATTGCAAGACATCAATCATCTCATAGCTTCGGACAATATCGCAAAGCTACTAAAAACTGTAATCATGCCCTCACCTCAAACATTGTCCAGATAAATGGATTACAATAAAAGAAATGGATATCGGAGATTTCTTCCTGCCAATATAAAACATTATCTTAGCCGCATCACGAAAAGGTCTATAAAGTAGAGTTTGTGAGCCTGCGACGCCGCGCACTTCGTGACTGTGTTAAATTCATAAACTTTGCTTTTTGGATTAAATATCACTTTAACGTTGGTATTTAATTTTTACAGTATTGTTATCTTATCGTGCGATCCGTGTGTTTTTAGTATAAATTGTTAGTTATCCCGTAGCAACGCACTGGCACGCTACCTAGTGATTGACAAAATAGGGGCAAGACTACCGGGCTGGAAAGGCAGATTCTTATCAATAGCCGAGAGAGAGAGACTTTAGTAAAAATGGTACTATCATCTCAACTCATTTATCACATGACTGCCTTTCCATAACATAAATGGCTAATCAGGAAGATCGACCGATTGAGGAGGAGTTTTCTCTGGAGGGGAGAAACGCAAGATAAGGTATATGGTGGACATTCCATCATCAACTGGCCGACGACTTGTAGACCCAGAGGAAAAGGAGGACTAGGGGTTCTAGACCTAGAACGGTTCTCAAGGGCATTAAGACTCCGATGGCTTTGGTACCAATGGAAACACAGGCACATAGCATGGAACCAACTTGACTTACCAGTAGATGGACGAGATAGGCAACTATTTGCAGCATCGACAGTGGTGACCGTAGGAGATGGAAGGTTGGCCAGGTTCTAGACGTCATCTTGGGTAAACGGGCGAACACCGAAGGACATTTGTAACATCCCGCTTGTGGGCCCAATGGGCCGAATTCCAGTTGGGCCGAGACTGTAACTGTATAGGTAGGCTACGGGGCGAGCACTGTAGCACAAATCGGGACGTGCAAGTTTGGTACTGTAGTGCGTGGAACACTGTGCACCCAGGGGGTTAGTCCCAAACTGTGAATTCAAGAACGGCCAGACCGACTTAAATAGCCAGGCCAAGGACGCGTAGTAATCTTCGGTTAACCGTTTTGCGCGAAGTGAGGACGAAAGTGCAAGCGTATTGCTACGTAGGTGGGGGCCCACCCCTCGGCAGAGTGGTCCCGTGCTGTGTGCCGGGCCTGTGGTGTTACAAATGGTATTCAGAGCCAACTCTCGCGGTTTCAAGGACGTATGGCTCGAAAACTCGGACATGTTGTGCATGGCTCTACAAGAGCATAGCCCTTGGGCCGGGGAGCCTGGGAATATGAACGTGGGCCCAGAGAGTCGATCCTGAGCATTTATCCTGAATAGGGTAGGATGTCGAATCCTAGGAGGGGTGATTGTAACATCCCGCTCGTGGGCCAAATGGGCCAAATTTCGGTTGGGCCGAGGTACTATAACTACGCAGGTGGGCTGTGGGGCGAGCACTGTAGCGGTGAATCGGGACGGGCCAATTTTGGTTTACTGTAGGTCAGGGACTAGTTCACATGAGTTACTATAGCACACGGAACACTGCCAGGGGTTTAGTCCCAAACTATGAATTCAAGAACGGCTAGACCGACTTAAATAACCAGACTAAGGACGCGTAGTAACCATCGGTTAACCATTTTGCGCGAAGCGAGGACGAAAGCGTAAGTGGGTTGCTATGTAGGTGGGGCTCATGTCTCAGTAGAGTGGGCCTATGCCGTGTGCCGGGCCTTGCCTATGGCATCCAATTCCAAGGCACATTTTGCAAGCTCAAAATTCTGCCGATTTGGAAGGCAAAGACAGAACCCAAATGCAGATTCTTCACCTGGACATTATTGCACAAAAAAAATCCTAACCGCAAACAATTTGAACAAAAGAAACTGGCCAAATGATCCAATATGTAAGCTTTGTGGTATTGATCTGGAAACACCTACACATCTTTGCAAAGACTGCATTTTCGCAAGGCAAGTTTGGTCAATCCTTAAGCAATGGCTATGCCTATCGGTGATTGACACTGTTGGGATGACGAGATCCCTGCACACTTACTGGCGTAAATGCCGAGCTAAGATTGATAAAGACTAGAGAAGGGAGTTCGACTGTGCTATCATCTATTTTTGGTGGAACATATGGAAGGAACGAAACAGAAGAACGTTTCAGAATAAAACCCTTCGGCCGAGACAAGTGGCAATTTTGTGCAAGGAAGATATAGAGCAATACAAGTTGACAACAAGAGCTAATGTTGAAGCCCAATAGGAGTAGTGGTGTTTGTTTGTTTTTGCTCATGTCTGGGCTTTTCGCTGATTGTTTTCCGCTTCAGTAGTTGTTGCTAGGCTTTAGGTTGCCGCATAGGGAGGCACGTAGTCGGGTCGCTGGCCAAAATACCGTAGTGGCGGTGGTGTTTTGGCTTAGTCGTTATTTGTAATTTGTTTTTTGTGATTTTTCTTTCCCCCCGTCTAATAAAAATCTGGTAAATCTCTTGGCGCCTTTCTAAAAAATGTATTAAGTAGGCATAACAGTAGCAGCATACAAATCATTTAAACAGATCCAACTTTATTAGGACGATAACAATAAGTACACATGACTCACCAAAAAAAATAATAGCACAACCACTAATGCAAACCTGAGCATTTCAAAATCAGTTTTACTCCTCCCTCCAGCGCCGTTACCTTGCTGCATCACCATCACTTGGGGCTGGGGCTGAGGAAGGATAAAGATCTGCTTCACACCGTTGGTGAAGTCGACGCCGACCTCGGCGTAGCCCTTCTCCGCGTGCTGTCTCAGGCAGTCCTGCTCCAGCACTACTGGAATCTCGATTTTTTCTGACGGTGCGAAAACCCACGGAAAAATTCGAATACCGTCAGAAAAATACCGTCAGAAAAATACCCACAGAAATATAATGACAGAAAAATCGACTTTTTCTGTGGGTTCACCGTCAGAAACAATTTTTCTGTGGGTCTCACACGCTCAAAAAAATGGTTTTCGCCCAGATTAAAACTAATTTTTCTGTGTGTTAATCCACACAGAAAAAAGAAATAAACGCACAGAAAAAACATTTTTCTGTCGGTCTAGGTGAACTCACAGAAAAATTCATTTCGTCCAGATTAAAAAAGAATATTTCTGTGTAGCCAGCCTCACAGAAAAAAAAAAGTTAAACGCACAAAAAAAATTATTTTAAAACAGTAGCAACAGCATATTAAAATATATATTTTCCATACAGTAATTTCTGTGCATGACAAGGTTTCATTCAAATAATACACAAATACAGCACTCGAAGGGACCTTGATGGGTGACCAGACAACCATCAGTATCAAGAGTACCAAAACAAGTATCACGCCCGATGTGGCTGGGCGACAAGCAAACTTCAAATGACTGACATCAAAGTTCTAAACCATCACGAGAGGACGACTAGGACACCATGATGAGCTTCACTACTGTGGCGGCGGTAGCTGCTCCTGCTGCTGCTGCTGCGAGTGCGGCGACGGAAAGGTGGCAGTGGTAGGCATGGTCGGCAACACTCCTGCAGCGACAAAGAAGCAAGTGTTAGGACTAAGTTCTCTAGGTTGGGACTAGGTAACTCATAAAATCCAGGAAGGCGAAGAAAAACCTAAGTCAATACCGATCGAAGCAGAGCCTAATGTAGTGTATCCCTGAGAGTATGA
Source organism: Miscanthus floridulus (assembly GCF_019320115.1). Lineage (NCBI taxonomy): Eukaryota > Viridiplantae > Streptophyta > Magnoliopsida > Poales > Poaceae > Miscanthus > Miscanthus floridulus. The sequence goes on from NC_089597.1 coordinate 126,193,790, forward strand.
TGCTGGATAGGACGCCGGAGCTACACCTGCAAGAAAGGCGAGGTTTGAGTCAGAAAAGCGTAATAAGGAAATTTAAGGAGTGAAACGCGCAAGGGACACAACTTGAGCAATAAATAACAAAGGAATACCTAGAGTCGTTGGCTAGAAGATCTGGTAGAGGTGTGCAGCAAGGCTGACCTATGACATCTTTGTTTTGACTACTATTTTTTCTTCATGTTTTTTTCTCTAAAACTGCTATGGACTACCTTCCCCTTGATACCGCAAAGGACATGACACATTCATTTGGAAAACAGAGATAGAGACAGGTATACATCTAACAGTTCGTGGTTCTTCTAATTGTCAAGGTCACACACCTCAACTAGTGAAGTGTCGACCCTAGGAACAATTAGGAAATTGTCATAACAACATGGAAGCAATTGAACAAAGTACAAATAAAAAACTTGCTGAAAACTCAGCTACACAGCAACCAAAGATTGACAACCAGCAAAGATTTTGGGAACACTGAATCAAACTGACAAATGACTGAGCAGTAGCTGTCTAAAGTTCGGTCACACCAAACAAGCTGCTATCGGATGGGTCACTGCTGAAAAACTGCTGTTCGGTCTCTCCTAGCAGCAAGCACGAGAAAAAGATCACGAACGAGCAGAGATTTCAAGTAAAATTTGCCAACTAGTTGCTGCAATTACTGGACGGTGAAAAAATTCAGAGGAAGCACAGCTGAAGACTGAATATCAGACTCTGAAACTTGAAACAACAATTCACACGTAACAGTACTGAAACAGATTATGTGCTACTAGACAAACAAAAGCATGCAAGCCATAAATTAAATATTCAGAACTAAAAATTGAATACAGGCAGAGTAGTGAATGAGCAATCTCTGAACTTATTGTTCTCGCGTCGCAGCAATATAAACATATTAGGAACATTGAGGCTAGTTGTACTCTATTCGCTTTACACAATTATAATAACCTTCAGTCATACTACTACCCTAAAGAGTATCTCAATTCCAGGATCTAAGTAAGAAGGAACTTGGCGACATACCTCTGCCTCTTCCTGGCTCATTCCCTCTTTCCATTCATGATCAAGAAGGGCATAAAAGTAACTGGAACCTGAACCTGCAATTCAGAGATAACATAAACAAGTGTCAGAAACAACATTTCTCAAGCAAAGCAAGTTTTTTTCATAACAAGATTTAGAGTATGAACACTCAGAGATCATGTACAACTCAAATAGTAAGTGATTTAATTACTAGATTACTAGCCATAGCACAAAAAGTATGTCACAGCAAAGAGAATAATGGAAGTAGCATTGAAATACTAACTTGGAAGAAGGGAACAAAATGCTAGTGCTGCGAATGATTCTGGTGACTGGGGAGGCTAGGGTAGTGGAGTTGGAGCTGCTGCAAAGCCAGCAGATCAAGATAATTCATGGGAAGTGCATGCTAAGGTGCAGGACAATCTTACATGTCACTTTCATCTTCCTTAAGCATAACTTTGGCTGCTCACTCAATTCTTTATACCGGTATCACAATAAAACAGTCTAGACAAATGAGAGAAAAAACTGAAACATGGAGGAAATGATATCTCAGTCATGATTCATCACTTATACCAACCTCATCATCACCCGATTCACCACCTTCTATTGCATGGTTTATATCAGCAATGCTTGTATCAGCACATCTATCATACACTAAGAAAAACACTAAAGACAGCTATGATACAAATCAGAGAGCATCCTATTGAAGTCAAATGTTGAGAGAATCACACTTTGAGGTGCTACGCCAATTAGCGATTTCACAAAAAACATCCAATTTATTGCTAAGAAATAAGGGATTTCAGCAGGATAGGCATGTAGACACATAAGCATAGTAGTATTGTCAATCTAACATACTCTTGCAAGTGAATAAAATAAGTTTCTAAACAGGCCATTTGACATACAGTTGAGAAATCAATACAGTTGGGGTCATCAAAAGTTGAGAAATCAAGTGCCAATCTCAGACTCTGAAAAGGTTGGAACAATGTCAGGCCAATTCAAAATCAGTAAGGTATGCATTACTCAAAGTTCCAGTACCTCAACACAAGCTCAAGGTTGGAACATTGGCCTCAGATATCAGTTGCTCCTCGGTTGACCTTGAGCTTGGAGCATAATAAACAAACAGAGTAAGAAACAAAGTTCTAGTACCTCAACACAAGCTCAAGGTCATCAGTTCTTGGCATGCTTAATATGATATCATCATTGGCAAAGTAAGTGAGGCCTCAGCTTAACGATATGTTGGTACAATTTCCATATACTCAATCATAGGTGGCTGCCAAGGCAAAAAAAAAACAGATAGAAGAAAACTAAGATCATGTCCCATGGTTTGCTGACAGTCATGAGAATCATACAGAATGCACAAAAAACAAATTGCAGCCACCTCAGAGTTTATTTTGATGTTGCATCATTGGCCAAATAGATATCAAGAGTTTGAACATCACAGTCATATCAAGAGATTGAACATTAGTGTCATAAATTTTAGATGCTTCAGCACAAAGAACCCTCACTAGAATCAGAGCTATGGACTTAAGCAAGGCGCAGCTGCCACACCATAGGGTGCTCCTCTAGCGCCTAGGGTTAAGTAAACATCATCGACCAAGACAACGGTTTGAACTAACAATAGAGGAGAAGAACATTCTTCTAGAAGTTGAACCCATAATATTCCGTGTGAGAAGTTGAACCCATAATATTCCTATGTTACAACAAAAGCACCATCTAAAGGACCCAGCTTTTACAAATATATTGAATTAAGCATTGCCTTCAACAAATAATTAGCACGAGAAGGCTCGAGAAAGTAAGGCAGTGCAAAGGGACAGATCAGTTATATACTAGCACAAAGTAGTGATGATATCTCAAAATAATAATAAGAAGAAAAAAATTAGGTCACGAGCGCTGAAAAAAACATGATGACATGCGCAGGTATTAACAGTTCTACTAGAGTTAGGACCCACTTATAGTACTCAAAGTCTCAATCTTAAACAGTCAGCGTAGATTAGCACGCAAAACCAGTGACCTGTGCATGGCATGTAGCCCAGGTACACAAAATACCAATAATAAGATGGTGATCAAATGATGTAGTATTCAACACATTGGCCTCAGATATCAGTTGCTCCTCGGTTGACCTTGAGCTTGGAGAATAAGAAACAAAGAGGAAGAAACAAAGTTCCAGTACCTCAACACAAGCTCAAGGTCATCAGTTCTTGGCATGCTTAATATGATATCATCATTGGCAAAGTAAGTGAGGCCTCAGCTTAACGATATGTTATTACAATTTCCATATACTCAATCATAGGTGGCTGCCAAGGCAAAAAAAAATAGATAGAAGAAAACTAAGATCATGTCCCATGGTTTGATGACAGTCATGAGAATCATACAGAATGCACAAAAACTAAATTGCAGACACCTCAGAGTTTATTTTTCATGTTGCATCATTGGCCAAATAGATATCAAGAGTTTGAATATCACAGTCATATCAAGAGATTGAACATCAGTGTCATAAATTCTAGATGCTTCAGCACAAAGAACCCTCACTAGAATCAGAGCTATGGACTTAAGCAAGACGCGGCTGCCACACCATAGGGTGCTCCTCCAGTGCCTAGGGTTAAGTAAACATCATCGACCAAGGCACTTTGCTTAGTTTGTAAATCGGACTAGGCATCATCATGTGCAAAATCTAGGCGACAACATATGTGTACAACAAATAAGAGGTGCACATCACACAGATCTGAGGGCGGAACAAGACAAAAGCAAATGTAAACATGTAGATCAACAAAACTGTCACCCAGATCTAAGTATCTAAGAACATGAACCCTAATATCAGTGGACGACAAACAAAATCCACAAATGATTCAACATAAATCACTGCACAGAGAGGGGCAGGAGATGGGGGCAGGTGAGATATACTGTCGGAGCACTGGAGGACCAACACGAATCCGTCGATGGAGGTTGACCGTATAGGTCAAGCGAGCTCGATGGGGAGGAAGAGGAGAGAGCGCACCAAACCAGAGGAGGAAGGAGAGGCGCGAAATGGGGACAGTAACCCTAGCCCAGTCCCTAGGACGACAAGATCTCCCGCGCAAGATCTGGGGGTAGCGGTGGCCGCCGCGACGGTGGAAGAGAGGAGGGGGAGGCAGATCTAGGGGCGGCGGGGGAGAAGAATGGGGAGGGTGCGGATCTGCTCGGTCATCGGCGACGGCGACGGATCCGGATGCGCTGCTCGGGTGAAGGGTGAAGAGGGAGACAGATCCGGCGTCGGGGGACGCCCGCCGGGTCGATGAAGAGGGAGAGGGAGGAGGGGAGGAGCGGCGGCGCTGCTCGAGGAGGGGAGGAGCCCCCGCGCTGAGTCGCAGAGGGAGGGGCGCGGCGCTGAAAGGAGAGAGTGAGGGAGGGGGCGCGGTCTACTGCGCGCGTGAGAGGGTGTTTGGGGGGCGCGGCGGCCGGATTAGGGTTTGGATTTTTCCTGTGCGTGCACATTTTTTTTCCGTGCGTTTTTGAAGAACCGACAGAATAAATTGTATTTTTCTGTGAGTGATGATTTTTTCTGTGTGTATATTGTCACGCACAGAAAAATCATACAATTTTTCTGTGGGTTTTCATATTTTTCTATCGGTATATTTTGGAACCGACAGAAAAATCATAATTTTTCTGTGCGTGTCAAGAAAAACGCACAGAAAAATTCATCACCCACAGAAAAAAGCGAGATTCCAGTAGTGCAGGTCGACGAAGTAGTTCCAACGGGTGATGTTAGCTAGCTCGTGTGCTATGAACTCGGGGTTCTCGGGGGAGAATTCGGTGTAGAATTCAATTTGTTCTTGGGACAGAGGACGCAGCTTCCGCGAGGGACGCGTCTTGATCCTGTCGATGAAGGAGTCAGGCACCCTCTCCTTCGTGATCATAGCCACCGTCGTCGGCTCGGCCTTGCCCACGTCATCCACCTTTGCCGCCGCCGTCTCTACGACGGTGCTCGCCGCCATCCTGATCGACCGCGCGGCCTTGATTCTGGGCTAGTGTTCGGGCCTGGTGCTGCGGGCTCCTCGCCGAGGTACGCCTTGGTGCAGTTTGTGGCGCGGCGGACTGCAGGTCTGCAGCGCTGCGGGCGGCGTTGCTGTATGTCGAGACTCGAGAACGAGACCCAGGGCGCCGCCGTTGCGCGTCTGCGCGTGCTATATACTAGTACGTGACCACGGATCGATCGATACTTGTCTGCGTCTCAGATCACACCAACCGTATAGTCGATGTGGATGCGGCCATTGGTTCCGTTCGCGTGCCCTTAAACCCAGCTTGATCTACTTATTTTTTTTATTCGGAATAGTATTTTTCTCTCGCAAATTCCTCCAAAATTCTTCTAAACCATCTAAAATCCTCTAGAACCATACCATCGGGGCCGTTGTCTGCTCCGACGACTCCGATCTAAATTAATAGTACTCGCCTCCCTCTTCTACGTATTACTGTTATCCTTGCAAGTTGCAATCACGTCCAGTGGTTTACCCATTCAGTAACGGTAAATCTAAAGTGCGCTCGAGCGTTTCTCATGCTCTGGACACTCGATTTGCTAGCCGGGCATCTGGCGCTGTCAACGGAACGCGAAGCACCTGTGCCTGCGCACTCTTCCACCCGTGCCCTGCAGCTGTCCTGTTAACTCCCGTCGCATTAACTCTCCCCCCGGACATGCGCAGACTTCGGAGATGGTGCGTGCACTGCATTTTTATTTGGTTTCGCTTTGACATTTTTCAATTTGGTTTTCGTAGAAATAATCTGGCTAATTTGTTTTGTTTTTATTTATTTAAAAATTTTTATTTGAATAATTTTTTTGATCCATTTAATCTGGATAATGGCAAGAGAAAGTATTGGATGTACTAGAAACACTCGACTTTTGTTCCGCTGCCAATCGAGTGTTTTTGCACCCGCCATCACTCGGGCCGGTGCACCTACAACACCTGAGCGGTGAGTAGACACTCCCTTCGGTACTGCTACTTACCTGACATCCGGACGCAGTGGACACAGGCCCACATCCCACTAAGCAGCCCACCGCTCACCTTCCTTCATGAAGTTTTATTCATTCGCTTGCGTTCTGTCCTGTGAACTCCTGGTCTTCGTCTCCTTCTCCGTTCCCCTCTTCACCACTAGCAACCGATCCTACGCCACGCCGCGCCACGCCTCCATCCCCGTTGCCCCGACGAGCCGTGTCCCCCGTCGTTGCGCGCCGCATTCCCCGCGAGCCCCAGTCTGCCGCGCCCCCATGCTTAAGAATCTTTGCAGTTTGGGCCACGTTTAGTTGACCGAATTCGGCGCCGTTGGATTCACTGGGCAACACTGTAGCGCACGGTAGCATTTCGTTTGTATTTGGTAATAATTGTTCAATCGTTGACTAATTAGGTTCAAAACGTTCGTCTCGCAAAGTACAACTTAATTGTGTAATTAGTTTTTTATTTCATCTACATTTAGTACTCCATGCATATACCACAAGTTTGATGTGACGGGGAATCTTCTTTTTACATAGTGCCAAAGTTGGAAGTTGGGAGCAACTAAACAAGGCCTTGGTCGTGCAAATCGTTGTGCAAGTACATCTAGCTTGATTCATGTTCCTTCTAGTGCAAGGCTACAAACTCCTTGTCAGATTACCAACCTTGCTTGTAAGCAGTCAAGCGAATAATTGGATGATTATTACTCTGTTTCCTAACATTGCTTGCTAGTAGTGCTAGTGCATAAACATTGCTCTTTTTTTCCCTTTTTGCCGAAGTTGTAATGGAGCAAGAACCCTCTAGGAATTTTGCACACGATATTAAGTACACATAAGGCTACTGTATTTTTTTTAAACGAATCAGGTAGGAGAGTTGCTGCCGATTATATTAAAAAGAAGAATAACCCAGACTAGGCAGTATAACAGAGCAACGAAAACAACAACTATCGACAACAACAACAAAACTCAACAAAAAGCAACTAGCTTAACTATCGACAATGGCTGGTTGGATTGAGACCTCAACAAGCGCCGTGCAACACCGCCAAACCCACAACTGGGCGCCACGATGCAACAACAACAAAGGATGACACGCGACATGAAGACACACCATTGTCACCCCCTGCGCCGTCGTTACCGACGATGTACCACACCGAGTCAGCCGCTGCCAAGCAGTGCTAACCGCCATGATCCGCTGCAAGCCATGTAGCCGTCATGCCATCATCTCCGCTTGCGCCGTCTGTTGAGGCTGTCCCGCACCGGACTAACCCTTGCCATGCAAGACTAGCCACTGCGGTCCGCTGCAAGCTGCTAAGCCGAAAGCATGAGCAACTGCCTCTGGTCGTCGCCCAGCCGACCGCCCCCTCCAAGATTTGCCCACATCGTAGCTTTTAGCAACCAAGCCGCTTCATCAAGATGGCAGAAAAGTCAAGCAGGGCCTCTAGCTGCCATCAGACATCACACAGATCATCAGACACTGCACTTCTACTGGCCCAACTCCCGCGTCGGCCTCCTCGCCAACTTCGTGGACACTCGTGGCACCCGGTCCCGATACCGTCGCCCAACAACGGCCACATAGAAGCCAAGCCCTGAATCACCGCGTGAATGCCCTCGGCCACCTTCTGCCATAGCTAACACTTGCACCTCGAATCCATGACTTGGCCACCACCCGCTTCTTCCACCACAACATCTCCGCCGTCGCTGGCTGCCCACCGCTTCCACCTCCTCGCCACCTCCGTGCGGCACTCGCCATCCGCGAGCCTCCATGCCATGCACGCTGTCTGCTCCTGCCACCTGCGCCGGCCTCCACACAATCATCTGTCACCCTCACCGTCTCCGCCATGTCGCCCACGGCCTCCCGCCGCTGCCGCGCCAACGATGACCTCCCGCCGCGCATCGCCACCGCCGGTGATCTCCACCGGAGCATATCTGGCCCAGGGACCGCCGGATCCGTCCTTGGAGGCAGCGGATCTGCAGCCTCCATCTCGGCCTGGCACCACCAGCCGCGCCACCATGGCACCGCGGGCGTGCCATCGCCAGGCCACCGCCAGCCAGCACCACCACGGCGCCGCTGGAGCACACCCAGCCAAGCCTCGGCCCGCCACGCCACCACGGCGTCACCGACGGACAGCCGCAGCTCTGCCGCCTCCACACGCACAGGGCCGCTGCAGCCACCCATTAGGGCGGCCAAAACAGCCGCGCCATCGACCACACAGGCGCACGAGCCCGCGCCGTAACCACTGCCGCGCCCGCTACACACCGCGCCGTCGCGCTCCCGCTGTACCACTGTCGCAACACCATGCCACCTCACCACCGCGCCACCGCCGCTGCCATCCCCTTCAATGGCGTGCTAGATCCGGCCGCCTGGGCACCGGATCCGGCCGATTGGGCACTAGATCTGGTCGCCCGGGCACCAGACTCGGTGGCCTGGTCCGACGCCGCTACCGCCATAGTCAGAGTAGGGACGGTCGGAGGAGAAGGCCTGCGTCGCCCCCCTACGCCAGCTTGCCGCCGGATCAAGCCGAAGACGAGTATGGGGCGTAGGATGGAGAGCAGCCCGCTGGGACCTCTCTCGCCACCACCGGATGGAGAGCAGCTCGCCGTCTCGCAGTCCGCCCGGATCCGGACCCGGGGACACCGATCTAGTCTCTAGACCACCGGCTCCGCCGTCCCGAGCCCCTCCGTCGCCAGCGCCGCCATGGCCGGCGGCCACACCTGCTATAGGATGAAGGAAACTCCGCCGCCACCTTCCTTGTGCCCGCACGGGCTTCCTGGCGGAGCACTCCGGCGGCGGCGAGGTGGATGGGAGGAGGGGTGGGGTTCCGCCCGTTAAGGCTACTAGTATATCCAAAAACAAATCATTATTTAAACAGATCCTACTTTATTAGCACGATAAGTAGTACACATCAGGCTGGCGGTTCCAATCCAATACCGTAACAATAAGGCTAGCTACCTAAACTTGGACGTTCACACGACTCAACAGCAAACAAGAAAGCAAAACCACTAAGGCCTGCAAAACCACTAAGGCCTCGTTTAGAACGGAGGAACTTCGTAGAAATTTTGGAGGAAGTTGATTCCTATAGTTTGATGACGTCACGTGCTGTTTGGAACGCGGGAACACATACCATTCATTCCAGAGGAAAGGATTGTATCGCTCACAAAACAAAGGAAATAAAACATGTGCTCAGAGCTAAGGAAAATTTTCCTACGATGCTTGCTCGCTCACGCAGCGCACTCCTTCTAGTTATTTCCCGCATTTTTCCTGTGTTATGAATTTCTGCGTTCCAAACACCCCTTCTAGTTATTTCCCGTGTTTTTTCTTTCCTCTGTTTTACCACTACACACTCACCATATTCCTGTGTTTTTTCTATTCCTGTGTTTTTTATTCCTGCGTTCCAAACTGCGCCACCATGTCACGTACGATGCTTGCAAACTGAAGAATCTCCGAAGAAGTTTCATGATTTCGTGAAGAGGCCGACGAGGTGGCAAGCATCGTACGTGACAACTTGCGTGAAACATTCTCAAATTTTTATCACAGCCTCCATATATGATATTATGACATCTTGACAAGTTTCATGATTTTTGGACTTCATTTGCTTTTATAGAATTTAAAAACAACTCGACCGCAAGTTCGTGGTCATGTTTCGTGAACAAGATGTTCGAAATTAGTGGTCTGTTCCTGGATATGGCCTCACATTATACTAAATAACATGAATATCATTTTTCCATTCATTTTTTTCATTATTCGAATGACTAGCAGTTATAAATTGAATTATCTAAGAAAATTCAATTAAATGAAATAAATTAAAGAAATATAGAAAAAGTCCGAGAAATGTGCCACATTGGAACATGGAGTACCAGGTATTGTATGAGGACTGCAGAAAAAGTTTGGAGGTCAAAAGTCAAAAAACAATATGGTTTGCCGAGTGTCTGAGTTTGGCGCTCGGCAAAGGAGCCTCTTTGCCGAGTGCAGGACGTGTGGCACTCAACAAAGAATTTAAAAAAAATTAAAAAAACCCCTCTTTGGCACTCGGCAAAGAATTTAAAAAAATTAAAAAATATTTTGCCGAGTGCCAGATAGGGGCACTCGGCAAAGAAATTTTTTTAAAAAAAAACTCTTTGCCGAGTGCCAGGCCAGGTGGCACTCGGCAGAGAATTAAAAAAAATTAAAAAAATAGTTTGTCGAGTGCCAGATCGGGGGCACTCGGCAAAGGGGGGATTTAACCCCGCCGGCCCAGCCGGCGCACACACACTGCACACACGCACACATGCACACAGGTAGACCGCGCCAGCGCCGTCACCGTCGCCCGCGCCCGCGCTCGTGCCGCCCCCCACGCTGCGCTGCCGGAGGAGGAGGAGAAAGAGAGGAGGAGGAGGAGAGGAGGAGACGAGGAAGAAGGAGGAAGGAGGAGGAGGAAGGAGGAGGCCACCAAAGCAACGGCGCCTTCGCCCTCGCGCGCTCCTACAGCGGCGCCACAGCAACGCCGTCGGGGCATGGCGCGGCCCCGCAGCAGCGGTGACCCGCATCCGGGCATCTCGGTTGCGGTGGCGTGGTCCTACAGCTGCGGCGCTGCTCCCTCGCAGCGCTCTCCAAGCTGAATGGTCACCTTGCTCGTCATGCTGCGCTTCGCCATTCTGCAGTGTGAGCCCCTATGCCGTCTCCGCCTGATGGATGTGGATGCATGAATAGATTAAGATGTCTTGGTTAGGTTTTGTAATTTAGGGATCTAGGGTTAGGGTTACTGTACATTCCTATGCATGTTTGTCTCATAGAAATAAAGGATAAAAATTAGGGACTTTGATTTCCCTTGTGTATTGAACAATGTATAACTTCCCAAAGGTCACTAAACTAACTCATACATTCTTGCTTATATGTGTTGGAGAAATATTAGACACTATCTCACTCTTTTCAAGATTTTAGTAGCATTTGTTACAATGCTAGGTATTCCTTCGTGTACATATATTAGTAATGGGATACAGATCCTGAATTTGTAATCCCTGATCCTTGCTTATCCTGATTACGTTGCTAGGTGTTCCTTATATAATCTTGTGCATGTCGGCCATCGTGCCGTTCATATATATGTGCATGTCGGCCATCGTGCCGTTGGTTTTCTTGTAGGTTTTGGAAACCTCACCGTGCAGGGGAGGTGCTGCCGAAATTTTGTATTGATAGTTTTATGTTTCTTTTTTTGCAAAGAAGAGCCCGTCGGAGCGGAGCCAGAGTACCTCGGTGACCCCGATCGCCTTCCTCGCCGCTGCAGGTCTGCCTGCACCGCGTCGCCTCGCCACTGCACTGACCCACCACGACCCCGCTAGCCTGACTCCACCGCCACCCTAGGTATAACCCATCTTTTCGTATCATGGCCGTAGATCACGTAACCCAGTTAGGCGTCTCCTGTTCAAAAGAGATACGGTTGGAAATATGCAGATATTTTTATATCTAAAACCGTATCTGTTTCGAATTGTCCACGTTTTTTGGACAGCCCGCGGATGCGTAGGTGGGGTTAGTTTCCATGGTCTGCTCCGATCCAAGATAGAGTTTTGGCATCATCTCTCTGTTGTTCTCCAGATACACACTCTCCCTAGCAGGACGTGTATTTGGAGAACAGCGGGGAGGTGCTGCCGAAATTCTATCTCGGATAGGAGTAGAGCATGGAAACTAACCTCATCTACGGATCCTCGCGTGGGATTAGGACCTATCCTCACCTATTAGATAGTAGGAATGTCATGTAGATGCAATTGATGTTTATATTACTCGCCGCTATATATGTTAGAGGATGGAGGACCGTGAGTGGATGTACACGGGCCTCGCAAGTCAGGGTCAGGTCACCAATGAATGGATCGACAAGACCGATGCTTTCTTGGAACGGGCATTTGTCGTGGCTGCTAAAGGAGCGAGTAAAATTTGCTGTCCCTACAGCAAATGTGCAAATAGGAAAAGACAAACAAAGAAGGTCATGGGGGAACATCTTTGGAAGAATGGATTTACGGCAGACTATACCCGGTGGGTCTACCATGGTGAAGCTGATCGTATGAGAGAGGAGGTGGTGAGACCACGCATCAAGGATTATGATGCTGATGCCGGGGTAGCAGACATGTTAAATGACTATCACGAGGCACAGTTTGCTGAAGGACATACGGAGGAGGAGCCAGAGGCAACCGCAAAGGCGTTCTATGACATGTTTACCGCGGCACAGAAACCCCTTCACGACCAGACAAAAGTTTCTCAACTGGATGCCATTGGACGCATAATGGCGTTAAAGTCCCAGTATAGCCTGAGTCGAGACGCCTTCGATGGTATGTTGACAGTTATTGGCAGCCTGCTTCTAGAGGGTCACCTTCTGCCAAAGAGCATGCATGAGTCACAGAAACTCCTTCATGCACTTAAGATGCCGTATGAGCAGATACATGCTTGCCCGAAGGGGTGAGTCTTATTTAGGAAAGAATATGTGGAAGCAAAGTAATGTCCAAAGTGTAAATCCTCTAGGTTCCTGGAGGTAGATTCTAGTGATGGCCAGAAGAGGTAGCTTGACATTCCCGTGATAATCCTACGGCACCTTCCGTTCATACCGAGGATCCAACGGCTATACATGACCGAGGAATCTACGAAACAGATGACATGGCACAAAAATGGCAAACGATACAATCCTGACAGGATGGTACCTGCATCTGATGGTGAAGCATGGACCCACTTTGATGGCATTCATCATGAGAAAGCTAAAGAGGCTCATAATGTATGTGTTGCGCTGGCAACAGATGGGTTTAATCCTTATGGAATGATGGATGCCCCATACACATGTTGGCCCGTGTTCGTTATCCCCCTCAATCTCCCCCTCGGCGTATGCTTTCAATGACAGAATGTATTCTTGTCGTTGATAATTCCTGGACACCCGGGGAATAATATGGGTGTGTTCATGGAGCCTGTGATTGATGAATTGGTCCGTGCTTGGGAGGAAGGGGTATGGACATACGACCGAGCTACAAAGAAAAACTTCAAAATGCATGTTTGGTACCACTACTCCCTGCATGACTTCCTGGTGTATGGGATATTTTGCGCCTGGTGTGTTCACGGGAAGTTCCCATGCCCAGTATGCAAGAAAGGTCTGAGGTTCATTTGGTTGCAGAAGGGTGGCAAGTATTCATCGTTCGACAAACATCGGCAATTCCTCCCTCTTGACCATGCATTCAGATGAGACATCAAGAACTTTACGAAAGGTGTCGTAGTGACAGACCCTGCACCACCGATAATGATTGGTGCCGCGGTTCATGAATAGATAGATGGTCTCGTGGTCAATCCAGAAGGTGGTTTTGTGGGATATGGAGAGCAACATATGTGGACTCATAAGTCGAGCTTGACTCGGCTCCCCTATTTTGATGACCTTCTCCTTCCACACAACATTGATGTAATGCACACTGAAAAGAATGTTGCCTAGGCACTTTGGGCAACAATCATGGACATTCCTGATAAGTCAAAGGACAACGTTAAGGCTAGAGTGGATCTGGCAACGTTATGCAATAGACCAAACCAACATATGAACCCTCCTAGTCATGGCAAGACATGGAGAAGGCCTAAGACCAATTTTGTCTTGAGTAAGCCCCAAAGGAGGGAAGTACTAGAATGGATCCAGACGCTAATGTTCCCTAATGGGTATGCAGCTAATCTAAGGAGGGGAGTGAACTTATCTACTATGCGAGTCTTAGGGATGAAGAGTCATGACTACCACATATGGATTAAGCAGCTTCTTCCGGTGATGGTTCGAGGCTATGTCCCTAAGCATGTCTGGCTAGTGCTGGCAGAGTTGAGCTATTTCTTTCACCAGCTTTGTGCCAAGGAGTTATCTCGGACTGTGATTGCTGACTTGGAAAGAATGGCACTTGTGTTGCTCTATAAGTTGGAGAAGATCTTTCCACCTGGCTTCTTCAATACGATGCAGCATTTGATTTTGCACCTCCCATATGACGCACGAATGGGGGGCCTATACAGGGCCGTTGGTGCTATCCAATCGAGAGATGTCTAAAGGTTCTTCGAAAGAAATGTAGAAATAAATGCAAAATCAAGGCTTCTATTGCAGAGGCATGCATTCTGGAGGAGGTGGCAAACTTCACAACAACATACTATGGTGACAACCTCCCTAACAAGCATAATCCACCCCCTCGTTACAATGCTGGTGAAAATGAATCGAACCTCAGCCTTTTCCGAGGGCAACTCAGAAGCGCAAGTACATCGACCCCCAAGACCTTGAATCATGAAGAGTGGCACCATATCATGCTATATGTGTTGACCAACCTTGACGAAGTGGCGCCGTACATGCAGTAAGTTCTCAACGAACTTGTTAAATACGCCGTCACTATTCTGCATCCAACCCCCTTGTTTCTCGTTGATACAGGAAATTTCTTCATGAATTTTGGCATCAATCAAGGGATCCTACCCCGCAGCAGGTAGATACCCTTCTTAGACAGGGTGCGGGAAATGGAATGCCCAATTTCATTTCTTGGTTCAAACGGAAGGTACCGTCCAATTTAGCTCATACTTAGTTTGACATTCCAAGTTACTCGTACGTGCGAATAATATAACGATGTATCATGCTTAAGCTTGCAGGGCCAGAGGGATGCGTCTATGCATGCCAAGTTGAGACAGGTTGCCGATGACTTTGCCTATAGGGTCAGGTCATTTTTCGGTTATGACGTGAATGGATATCGCTTTCGCACAACAAGCTACGAGCAGAGTCGGCCCAATCGAAGAACCACAAGTTCCAGAGTTTTTACGCCCGGCGTTGATGAGGTCGAATATTATGGAAGAATTGAAGAAATATACAAACTCAAGTTTCATGGTTCCAAACATTTTAATCCCGTCATATTCAAATGCCATTGGTTTGATCCTAAAGTAACGAGACGGACATATTCTAATCTTGGGCTAGTCGAAATTCGACAGGATTCCGTCTTACCAAGAGACGATGTCTATATTGTGGCCCAATAGGCCACGCAAGTTTATTATCTTCCATATACGTGTCAAACCAAAAGTCATCTTAAGGGTTGGGATATTATGCACAGGGTATCGCCACACGGTAAAGTACCTGTCCCAAACGATGAAGATTACAACTTAGACCCAAACACATATGACAGAGAGTTCTTTCAAGAAGAGGGACTAGAAGGGAGGTTTGAGATAGACTTAACTGAAGCGATCGGAATGGAAGTAGACAATGAAATGGTTATTGAAGAGGACGCTGGAGATGAGGTGCAAAATGTGAAGGACTTACAAATGCTTGAGCGATTACATTTAGACAATGACAATGGCAACATTGCTCATTCGGATAGTGTTGATTATTTCGACATGATTGATAGTGATGATGAGACTTATGATCCAGCTAATCCCGATCATGAAGATTATTTCTAATGCATGTAATACTATGTTATTTTGTAATTACGTTTTGTTTATTTTGCATCTCTTTCTAAGTACTTCTTGTTTATCTGTGTATATTGGTTTACTCTTTTTAATTGCAGGTGATTGAACAAAGATGGTGGGTGGTGGGATGAGGAATCTAGGTGATGATACTTGTGGTTGTTAATGGTACTTCTATTTGCAATTGTGGTTGTAGATGATGGAGCACTTGGATTACTTGTGAACTTATTTGTGATATATTGTGAGACATATGACGTTTGTGATATATATGTGGTGTTGGTGATATATATGTGATGTTGATGATATATATGTGATGTTGGTGATATTTGTTATATATATCTTCTGTTTGTTTGGATGGAATGTAAAAAACAAATAAAAAGGGCTGTTTTCAGTCACTTTGACGAGTGCAATGGCCATGACACTCGACAAAGTGATGACCTAAGAGCATGCCTGGGAACATGCTTTGCCGAGTGCAAAGGCCATTGCACTCGGCAAACATTACAGATTTGACGAGTGTCATAGGCCAGGCACTCGGCAAAGGTTGCCTATTTGCCGAGTGTCTTGCCAGTGGCACTCGGCATAGTGGCCACCTTTGCTGAGTGTCTGAGTCAACAACGCTCGGCAAAGAGGTGACCTTTCCCAAGTGCTTGACCTTGACACTCGGCAAAGCCGCCGTCACGGTGGCGCTCGCCGTCACAACGACTTTTCTTTACCGAGTGTCAGATTAGCACTCGACAAAGAGGTCTTTACCGATAAACTGTTTACCGAGTGCCCTTTGCCGAGTGTAACACTCGACAAAGGATTTGCCGAGTGTATATCGGCCTGCCTGAGGCACTCGGCAAAGAAGCTGAATCCGGTAGTGTCTGCTACGTGGTTAGGCATGAATTCTGAAGAGATATCACTCACGTCCAACAACCAATGTCGAACACCAGCACCAATAGGTTGATGTACGTGGCAACAACACACAAAGCAAGTGGAAACAACATTTTCAAATTATTATTACTAGCAAGTGTGTGGCAACAGGTTATTATTTTCACTTTTAAGTTGTTAACACCTTCCTCAGTCCTCATAGTTTTATCATTCTTGAATTCATTGATGACAATATGTATCAACACCTTCGACGACAACATGTATTGTCATCCTTAAAGAATCTGTTGGGTAAAAAATTACTCAAGCATCAAAAGTTTGAACACAAGACAAAGTTGTATTCATTTCATGATCGTACTGTACATGTCAGAGGGGGTATTTATAGAGCCATAGTCTTCGTATCTATCATAAAATGACTATTTTACCCCTAACTCAAATATTTACAACCCTTTTTAACTATAAGGGCGAAGTGGTCATTTTACACTACTTCAGTCTTTATTCTTCTATTTGGCCATCATTCTTCTAGGGAATTCTACCTTTTTGTCTTAGTCAATTTCTGCTCTGCTTTTGTTTTCATCAATCAGCGAAGCCAAACTTTTGCCCGCGAAGTCAAACTTCTATCTTCGCTTTGGTCTTGACTTCTTTATCTTGGTTTCTCCTTTTTCTTAGCGAAGTCAAATTTCTTCATGCGAAGTTGAAATGTTGTCTTCGCTTCCCTTTTTCTCGCGAAGTTAAACTTTCCATCTTTGCTTTCCTTTTTCCTGCAAATAGATTTTGTTATGGGATCTTAAGAATTTTAGCTCCAAAGTTTGGGGCAGAGTTTTGTGACGAAGTTAAATTCCCAACAGCAGCCCCTCGCGAATGAAGGCCTACTCCAAAGGTCTAAATTCCGCGAAGTTTGAATTTAAAACGAAGACAGAAAAGGTCGTCCCAAACTTTGGAGTTGTCCGTTTATATCCGTTAGACTGTGTACAGTCTGTTTTTTGAATTGCAACGGTCGAATTTGACTGCCAGAATTCGAACCGTTGGGTTTGACCCGAAGCCGCCTATATATACTACGCCCCTTCCCCCTGTTTTAGTTGCTTCATTGATGACAAGGAGGTGCTGCTGAATTTTTCTTTTAGGCGAAGTCGAATTCTTGCAAAGCCAAGTTCTTTTTGCGAAGACTGCTTTTCTCTTGAAAGCTTTTAAAGTTTGATTGGCTCAGGTTAGTTTTTACTTTTGTTTATTTGTTTATAATTTTCCCTTCCTTCTATTTTTCGTCTTTTGAGATTTCTTTCTCTTTTTTTGTAGATGTCTGAGCAGGAGAAAAATGTTTCTAAGAATTCTCCGGTTGGTTCTAATCAATCTGGATCTGGTGAAGATTTGTCAGATGTCTCCGCATCAGAGTCAGAATTGGTTGGAGATGACACAAAGTCTTTGATTTTTGGTAAAACGTTGATGGATGAAGCCGAGTTGGATTGGATGGCTATAAATAGGATGGTGGAAAAAGCTTCTGTTCGTTTACCTAAGAATGAAACAACTCCTAAGCCAGAGCCTCATGAGTGTGTTGTTTTTCGAGATCAATTCTCTGCTGATCTTCGCTTGCCTTGTCAGGATTTTGTTGAAGAAATTTTGAAGGCGTATAATATTGAGATGCATCATTTGACTCCAAATGGAATAGCAAGATGTGAACTTGGATATTGGAGCCTTTTGTACTCTTCATGAGATGCATACTCAATTTAGGAACAAAATAGTGGATGGTAAGAATATTGTTAAGTACTTTGGTTGCTGTAGTTTTAAGCCTACTCGTGGCGCTAAGAAGATTGCACCAGCTTCCAAGAACAAATGGGTTGAAAATTAGTATCGATATTGGTTTTATCATTCTGTTCCTTTGGTTGAAGAGAGGGATGATTCGAGGAGGATTGTAAAGAAGTATCCTTTGGCTGCGAAGATGACCAAGAATATTTTTTACTGTATGCCTGAATTTGCTAGTTTGAAGAATTCTAGAATTTGTGAGAAAGCTTATAAATTGGCTGCTAGTCTACAAAGTGCCCGTGATCTTTGCGAGGAATATATTTGTCGGTGCGAAAAGTGATCAACTAGTAAATATTTGTCGTTTTACCGTACGTTGTGATCGGATGTGGTCTAGCACTCAATGACATAGGGTTTATACTGGTTCAGGCAATATGCCCTACGTCTAGTTTGAGTCGGTCGGTGACTTTATTCCTTAGCCCAGGTGCTCAAAGTTTGATGTGGGGTTACAAACGAGAGGGAGTAAGATGGGGGTATTAGAGGTCCAGTCGGACTCCGGACCAAAGGGCCAAGAGTGACAGGAGCTCCGACATGCGCTAAGTGTTGCTCTGTTTGGCTTTAGAGTTCTAGAGCCGAGCAGAGAGAATCGGAATGATCCGTATGTTGTTCGTTGCTGGTTGTTCGAATCATCCCCATCGATCCTCCCCTTTTGGAGAGAGTGCATCCCCTTTTATAGATGAAGGGGACGGCTTTACAAGAGAGTGTGAGAGAAAGAGTGTGTGTCTGCTACCTAGTCTTGTTGCCCATGTCGTCGGGTACAAGGTGGTTTGTTGGCGCCCACAACATTGTTGATGCTCAGATGCATGTGGTAGGCTCTACCGTCTTCTTCTGGTATGGCAAATGTCGGCGCCTACCATACTTTAGGATAAATGTCGGCGCCCACAACACTATTCATGTTCTGACATGTCTAGAAGGTTGCAGAGCATCCTTCTGACTGGCCTGATAGTACTGTCCTATAGGTGTGTAGGGTATGGTCCTCGGTATTGCGGTTTGACTTGAGAGCCATGCCTTACTTGCTCTGCCTCATTCTTTGGGTCCTCACCGAGCGGGCGTCCCTGTTCGGTTGTTTCCCAGTTAGCTCTGACCATGCTGGTCTGGAGAAGAGCTGCAAGCAGAGGTTCGGTGGCCTTCGGGTCAGAGAAGTGAGTCGGAGTTGGAGGCGAGCGTCGTCCCTTCTCGGCTAGGCCTTCCGGTCAGAGAGGCGGGCCAGAGTCGAAGGTGAGCGTCGGTCCTCCTTGGCTAGGCCTTCCGGTCGAAGAGGCGGGCCAGAGTTGGAAGCGACAGAAGCGAGCGTCGTTCCTCTTTGGCTAGGTCTTCTGGTTGGGGAGGCGGGCCAGAGTCGGAAGCAAGCGCCGTTCTTCTTTGGCCAAGCCTTCCGGTCGGAGAGGCGGGCCAGAGTCGGAAGCAAGCGTCTTTCTTCTTTGCCCTTCTGGCCTATCGTTAGGTTTTTAGGCCAGCCTAGGAGTTGCGCGTCGTTCGCAACGTCGTCTGCTTGGGCGAGCTTTTGCTAGAAAGCAGGTCCATGAGGGACCCCGGGTTTATGAACCCGACAATATTGCAGCTCATGTTTGGCCTCTTAAAAAAAGGCGGGAGCTTTATACGCTTTCATAAGAAAGTTGTGAGAGGAAAATATTATTTGTATCCTAACAAAGAGGCTTTTTCGTCCGAAAAAAGTATTCAAAAGATGAAGATTTTGTTTCTGCTATTGAAGTCAAAGCAGTTGAAATTCTTGGCAAATTTTTGAAGAAAGAGAAAGACTTAATGGATAAAATTCTAGGGAAGGATTACAAACGTTTAAATAGGGTTTTTGAAATTGCTCACATTGCATATAATGAAAGGCCTGCACCAGCCTATTCTCGTACAGCGAAGCCAAGTATAGAGAATGTTACAAAGAAGAAAAGAGATGGTGATCAACTCATTAAGAAAACTAGCAAAAAGAAGAAGATTGTAGCTTCTTTTGATTCGAAAATTGTTGTAGAGGATGAAGGTGATTTGGGTGTTGATTCTGATAGCCAAGAAGTTTTTAGTCAGCAAGCTCGCGAAGATGAGATGAAAATGATTAGTTTAGTTTTTAATTCTAGTGGTTTGACTCCGCCGATGTTGACTCTGCTTGGTGATTATTTCCAGATTTGGCTTATGATGAAAATGTTGGTGGAGGTAATTTGGCTTCGCCTCAAGAAAATGTTGGCGAAGACACTTTGCCTTCTTTGCCTCCTATTATTGATTCTGTTGCTACTGTTGCTGCTGCTACTACCGAAGTGCAAATTGAAGAAGGTGAGATTGTGGTTAAGGCTTCGCAGGAAACTGCTGAGCCGTCTTCTCAAAGATTTATTGCTAAAACTCCACCAGGAACTGTGGGGGATGTTGGTGCTACTCTTCATGTTGCCTCGCCTCCCCAAATTGTTTTACAAGACACTGATTTAGGAGGTGGGCCTATGGAGACTGATGCTCCAAGAGTTAGAGCTCACAAGGGTAAGGGTACTACTACCGTTACCCTTGATTTTGATGATTCTGATGATGATATCTTTGACGAAGAGGCCAAGAATGCCCGTGCTTCTCGTCTATCTAAGTCTACAATTGATGTAAATACTGGTGCAAAAGTTGTATATCCACTCTAGAAGGGTGTTTCTACGGGTAAGTTTTTTCTTTTTACGCCTGTGTTTTTTTTACTTTGATTATTTACTAACTTTTGACTTGTCTTTTTTGTGTAGAGGAATTTTTCCCAGACCCTTCGTCTCAAAGAGAGATGACTGTTTTTGTGAGCCTAAAAATAATGTTTCAATTTTCTTGCTACTGTTAAAACTGCATATGCTATTTTTTCAATTTCTGAGTAAAACATTTTTGAGCCAGACATAGCTTCTGAGACAAAGTATATTGGAACTTGTCTTTTTGTGTGTTCATTTTCCTGTTCTTCAACTAAAACTGCACTTACTGCACTATCTGTTGCTGAAACATATAGAAGTAATTCGGCCCCTGGGGTTGGTGTGGTTAGTGTGTTTGGCTTTGACAAGTAGCTTTTTATTTCTTCAAATGCATGCTTTTGCGAAGGTCCCCATGTGAAGTCCCTTTTTATTCCTTTGAGTGCTTAAAATATTGGCAGGCTTTGCTCTACTGATTTTGAAATGAACCTATTTAAGGCGGCAAGCCTTCCGGTTAATTTTTGGATGTCCTTTATATTTTTAGGAAGTTCCATGTTTAGGATTGCCTGGACTTTGTCTGGGTTTGAATCTATTCCTTTTGTTGATACAATATAGCCTAGAATTTTGCCCTTTTGGACTCTGAAGGTGCACTTTTCAAGATTCAACTTTAAATTTGCTTTCCTCATGTTTGTAAATGTTTCTTGGAGATCTTCGATGTGGTTTCCTCTTTTCTTGCTTTTGACAACTATGTCATCAACATAGGTGAGTAGATTTTTACCAATTTTCTTGTGTAGCACTATTGAAGTCATTCTAATAAATATTGTGCCAGCATTGCGAAACCCCTCTGCCATTCCTACAAAACAGTAGGTCCCGAATAGGGTGATAAAACTTGTGAATTCTTCATCTTCTTTTCTCATCCAAATTTGATGATAGCCAGAAAAACAATCCAAAAAACTTAGCATTACACTTCAGGCTGCTTAATCGACTAACATGTCAATTCTTGGTACTGGAAAATTATCTTTTGGGTATGCTTTATTGAGATCTGTGAAATCAATGCACATTCGCTATTTTCCATTCTTGTTTTTGACTACGACAATGTTTGCTAGCCAAGTTGTGAATTGAACTTCTCTTATAACTTTTGCATCGAGCAATCTTTGAACTTCAGCTTTGGCAGCCTGAACTCTGTCTTCAGCTAATTTTCTCAACTTTTTCTTTCTTGGTCTGACTTTTGGATTGATGTCTAGTTTGTGTTCAATTATATCTCTGCTAACTCCTCCTAGATCATTGGATGACCAAGCGAATATATCTTTGTTGCTTTGAAGAAATTCCACAAGTTTGTCCTCTTCTTCTTGAGAAAGTCTAGTATCAATGATGACTTGTTTGTCTGGGACTAATGGATCAAGAGGTACTTTTTTGTTTCTTCACAAGCTTGAGCTTTGATTTGAGGTTTCGCATTTTCTGTTTCTTCTTTTTCTTCTTCAACAATTGCGTGAACATTCTTTTGTCCTGGAGTGTATTCTTTTTCAATGTTTCTTGCCTTAGTTTGGTCTCCGTGTACTGTTATTACTCCATTTATTGTTAGCATCTTCATACATAAGTGAGTAACTTATGACATCCTCGAATGCATTTAAAGTTCCTCTTTCGAAAAGTGCGTTGTATGGATAGTATATGTCAACCACATCAAATGCTATTTGTTCTGTTCTTGCGTTGCTTAATGTTCTAAAAGAAACTGGCAAAATTATTCTTCCAATTGAGTGGATCTTTTTTCCGCCGAAGCCATAAAGTGGATGTTCAGCTCTTCTTAACATTTTGTGATCAATTTTCATGGCGTCAATTGTTGATGTGAATATAATGTCATCGGAGCTGCCTGCATCAACCAATCTTTTTGAGACTGCCCATCCATCAATGTTTGCTTCGATTACCATAGCATCCATATGTGGGTAATCTTTGAGTTGAAGGTCTTCTTCTGAAAATGTGATTGGTAAATGAGACCATCTTGTCTTCTTGTATGGGCCTTCCATTAAAATTGAATTTACTCTTCGGAAGTAGTTTCTTCTTTGACTGTTATTTTCAAGGTCCATGCTATTTCCACCTGTGATTGTCAATATTCTTCCTCTACTTGGGATGATTGCATTATTGTTCACCGCTGAGACTGATGGAGAGTTGTTCTCTTGCTTGTCCTAGCTGTTTTGTGGGTTATTGTTTGCAACTGAAGCTTTGGGTTGTGTTGATTGAACATAGGATTGCTGAGATTGATTTTGTCTCCATTGATTTTGCATGGGATGATACATTGCTAGTGGTTCATAGCTGTATGCAGTGGGTGGCCCTAGAAGTAATGCTTGGGCATGCCCATAGTGCATTGGGTAATAAGTTTGATGAGAACTTTGCTGTTCTTGCCTCACATGG
Organism: Miscanthus floridulus; assembly: GCF_019320115.1. Classification (NCBI taxonomy): domain Eukaryota; kingdom Viridiplantae; phylum Streptophyta; class Magnoliopsida; order Poales; family Poaceae; genus Miscanthus; species Miscanthus floridulus. The sequence goes on from NC_089597.1 coordinate 126,216,885, forward strand.
TTGACAACTTTTGATTGGCTTGATGCCCAATTTTCTTCTTGGGCTTATTCGATGATTTTCTTAACTTTGGGACACATTTTAGATGTAAGTCCAGCCCCTTTGCCATGAATAATGCAGTACATATCTTTAGGTTTTAAAGGTGCTCTGCCTCTTCCTCTTCCTCTTCCTCTTCCTCTTGCGCTTAGGCCTCCTCTTTCAAATGTTCTTTCATTGAATTGACTTCGCTGGTTATATTGGTTTTGGTAAGCTTAATCGCTTTCAGCTGTTGAATTGTTATCATTCTCAATTTGATTGACTTGATTATGCGGTGTAAATGGCCTTCGCTCATAGTTGTTTGGTCTTAGAGGATGGAAGTTGTTATTGCTTTGCTTGATTTGAGCCCTGAAGTTGTTTTCTTCTTCAATTCTTTTTCTGTAATCATCATCTGACTTACAATATTTTTGAATGACTTCGTAAAGCTCAGCAACTGTGCTTGGTTTTTCTCGAGCAAGATGAGAAGCACATTGGCCTACTCGAAGCCCTTTAATTGCGGCTATTGTTACCACTTCGTCTGGGATATTTGGAATTTATGTCTTGATTTGAATGAATCTTTTGAAGTACTTGCTCAGGGGCTCTTTGATTTGCTACTTGCAATTGAAGAGATCTATGTTTGTGAGACTAGCTGGTTGAAATCCTTGAAAGTCAACAAGCAAGTTTGCTTTAAGTTGATCCCATGAATATATGGATTTTGCTTTCAGTGAAGAGTACCATCGTTGTGTTGGTCCTTTAACTGTCATGATAAGAGATTTTACCAACGTTGTTTCATCACCACCTCTAGAAATTACTGCAGCTTCAAAACTCATCAAGAATTGCCTCGGGTCAGATTGGCCATCGAAAGTTGGTATCATGTTAAATTTGTACCCCAAAGGCCATTGTGCTAGCTGCAAGTTTATTGACAAGGGCGAGGTTGTGTCAATTGATATGAATGACTTTTGGGAATTTTTCTCTTGAGAAGCTTTTGTTGCTGAGTTTGGTTCATCTAAATGTATAACTTCGTGGCTTGCATTTTGGAGTTGTTCATTTAGTTCACGGAGGGAGGCTTCGACTTCTTCTATTCTTTGTTTGAGAGACTTTTCTCTTGCTCTTGTGCGGCATTCTTCAAGTTCTTTTTGTTTTCTCAGCACTTGTTCTTCTAATTCTTCGAGTCTTTGTTCTTTAGCTTCACTTGCTTTTGAAGGACTTGGATCTTGAGGTGTATCTTTTTTGAGACTTTGGTCTTTGACTGTTGGTTGGTCATCTTCGGTTACCCTAGTGGTAACTTTATTGTTAGGTCTGCCATTAGCTTTGCGTGGTCATGAGAGTTTTTTAGCACACACAAACGGTGGGCGCCAGATGTTGAGTAAAAAATTACTCAAGCATCAAAATTAGTTTGAACACAAGACAAATTTGTATTCATTTCATGATCGTACTGTACATGTCAGTGGGGGTATTTATAGGGCCCCAGTCTTCGTATCTTACATAAAATGACTATTTTACCCCTAACTCAAATATTTACCACCCTTTTCAACTATAAGGGCGAAGTGGTCATTTTACACTACTTCATAAGAAAGTTGTGAGAGGAAAATATTATTTGTATCCTAACAAAGAGGCTTTTCGTTCGAAAAAAGTATTCAAAAGATGAAGATTTTGTTTCTGCTATTGAAGTCAAAGCAGTTGAAATTCTTGGCAAATTTTTGAAGAAAGAGAAAGACTTAATGGATAAAATTCTAGGGAAGGATTACAAATGTTTAAATAGGGTTTTTGAAATTGCTCACATTGCATATAATGAAAGGCCTGCACCAGCCTATTCTCGTACAGCGAAGCCAAGTATAGAGAATGTTACAAAGAAGAAAAGAGCTGGTGATCAACTCATTAAGAAAATTAGCAAAAAGAAGAAGATTGTAGCTTCTTTTGATTCGAAAAATGTTGTAGAGGATGAAGGTGATTTGGGTGTTGATGCTGATAGCCAAGAAGTTTTTAGTCAGCAAGCTCGCGAAGATGAGATGAAAATGATTAGTTTAGTTTTTAATTCTAGTGGTTTGACTCCGCCGATGTTGACTCTGCTTGGTGATTATTTCCAGAATTTGGCTTATGATGAAAATGTTGGTGAGGTAATTTGGCTTCGCCTCAAGAAAATGTTGGCGAAGACACTTTGCCTTCTTCGCCTCCTATTATTGGTTCTGTTGCTACTGTTGCTGCTGCTACTACCGAAGTGCAAATTGAAGAAGGTGAGATTGTGGTTAAGGCTTCGCAGGAAACTGCAGAGCCGTCTTCTCAAAGATTTATTGCTAAAACTCCACTAGGAACTGTGGGGGATGTTGGTGCTACTCTTCATGTTGCCTCGCCTCCCCAAATTGTTTTACAAGACACTGATTTAGGAGGTGGGCCTATGGAGACTGATGCTCCAAGAGTTAGAGCTCACAAGGGTAAGGGTACTACTACCGTTACCCTTGATTTTGATGATTCTGATGATGATATCTTTGACGAAGAGGCCGAGAATGCCCGTGCTTCTCGTCTATCTAAGTCTACAATTGATGTAAATACTGGTGCAAAAGTTGCATATCCACTCTAGAAGGGTGTTTCTACGGGTAAGTTTTTTCTTTTTGCGCCTGTGTTTTTTTTACTTTGATTATTTACTAACTTTTGACTTGTCTTTTTTGTGTAGAGGAATTTTTCCCAGACCCTTCGTCTCAAAGAGAGACGACTGTGGATGTTGGGAAAATGAAAGAGGTGGCTCAGGAGCCTGCTACTCCAGCTGAAGCTTTAGATACTATACCTGATGGAGTGGACCCAGAGGCATACAAACGTTGTTTGGAGTACTGCCAAGCTCAAGGTGTGAATTTAGATACTTTCAAATTTATTGGGATTGGCTTGGACAAACTTCGTATTATGCCGAAGAAGCCAGAATTAAAGTTGTCAAGGTGCATTGATGATGCCTTCGCAGTTCCTGACGCGGAGCCTGAACTTGCTGGTAAATCTTCCCTTGAGTTGGCGAATACGAGTGTTACCATGATTTACAAGGTGTGTATATTTTTGTCTGGCTTCGTATGCAAATTTGGCTTAACTTCTTATGTTGACTTACAAGTGCTGGTTTGTATGTTTTTGACTTCGTATATGCATATGAATGTTTTGATGTTATATTTTGTAGAACGCTCTTTTGCAAAGGAGTTTGCGTAAATCTCTTGAAGAAGACGTGAAGAATGCGGCACTTCGCAAAAAAAAGTTTGCTTGAAGAAATTAAATCTTTGAAGTCTATCTCGCTGGTAAAGAGAAAGAGAGAATAGAGACAGTTGAAGCTCTTCATGATATGGAATCAAAATGTATCTTTGTTGGAGCCAGACTTGAGGCAAAGACTAAAGATTTTGATAATTTGAAAAAAAGATTTTGATAAGATTGTGAAGGAGAAGAATTATCTTGAGAAGAAGTCTGCTGAGAAGGATCAAAAATTTTATGACAAATGTAATCATCTATGGGAGCTTTGCAGAAATTGCTATGACAAATTTGGTGTGAAGCCAGAAGATCCTTGCTGGGAGCTTGGTGAATTTGATCCATTCTTTGCTTGGTTGTGCCGCCAATATGAGGATTTGCCAACTGTTATTCAGATTAGTGCTGTTTTGAGTTGTGTGTATGCAACACGCGCACTTTTTCATTTGATGAAAGAGGCAAAAGATTCCTTGTATGAGCAAATATTGGATAAAGATTATAAGTTTCCTTCTGTGGAATCGTTGAGTCAAGTTTCTTCTCGGACTCAATTGCTTTGCAAGAAATATTTTAATCAATATTGGAATTTGGGTGGCAGAGAGAATGCTTTTATGAAAGCGAAGAAGAAGATGGAAAAGGTTAAATTGAAGTTTCTTTTCTCTCTTTTTTTTGTTTGCTTCTCTTTTTTAAAAAAACTAACATTTGGTTTTCTTTTTGTAGCAACTTGAGAAGGAAATTGCTGCTGATGAGAGGGAGCAGAAAGAACAGGATAAGCGTGAGGAACAAAGTGCAAGGGATGATGATGTTGGTGATCATCCATTTTAGTTGTCTTCGTAGTTTTTTTTAGATTTTTAGGTGAGAGGTGAGGTTTAAAAACTTTTGACATTTGTAAATATTAAAATGAGCAGGATGAAATTGGTGTTATGCCGTTGTTAATGTGTAAAGACAACTTTGTCGTTGAACCTTCGTTGTGGTTGGAGTATGCAACTAATGAGGTGAACCTACGTTTGATACATTTGTTGAACGTAAGCGTTTAGATATGATACTCTATTTTTTGGTCATCGTGTTTCTTTGTGCTGATGATATGTGCTATTTCTAGATTTTGAATCTAAAAATCTTATTGCTGAGAACGAGAAATCTTGTTTGCCGCGAATTGTTGACTTCAGCAAATTTTCTCAGGTAGTTTGTTTTAACTCTTTCCCATTTCTTGTGTAATTTGGTTGGAATGGAAAGTAATTTGATACTTTGTATTTTTTCCAGTCATCATGTTTGAGTGCTTCACTGAGCTATGTTTGTGAAGATTTTCTACGATGTAAAGTTGATCATATGTTGGATAGGGTTGTTGAAGACTTGATTAGTGAAGCTGCAACTAATGTAGCTTTGGAAAGTGACTGATTGTAACTTTGTTGTAAACTACTCTTATTGATATGTAATAAATTATTCAGTTTGATGATGGAATTGAATTTTGCATACTTTTATACTGATATATGAATTTTTGTGAGCAAAGTGTAGACTTCGCTTAGAAGTCAAATTTTCCCTTAGTGAATTTAAAAAACATCGTCCCCTTACTTCTTAGCGAAGGCAACGCATAGACTTCGCTTGAAAGTCATAATTCATCTTAGTGAATTTGAAAAACACCGTCCCCTCACTTTTTTGCGAAGGCAAGCGAAGGCAACGCGTAGACTTCGCTTGGAAGTCATAATTCACCTTAGTGAATTTGAAAAACACCATCCCCTCACTTTTTTTGCGAACGCAACGCGTAGACTTCGCTTTAGAAGTCATAATTCACCTTAGTGAATTTGAAAAATGTTGTCCGCTCACTTTTTTACGAAGGCAACGCTTAAACTTTGCTTTTGAAGTCATAATTCACCTTAGTGAATTTGAAAAACGTCGTCCCCTCACTTTTTTACGAAGGCAACGCATAGACTTCGCTTTTGAAGTCATAATTTACCTTAGTGAATTTTAAAAAATGTCATCCCCTCACTTTTTTGCGAAGGTAACACGTAGACTTCGCTTTAGAAGTCATAATTCACCTTAGTGAATTTGAAAAACTAAAAAGTAAATGAACAGTTATATTTTGGATAGGTTAGCATTATTTTTTTCTTGCTCAAAAAATGGTGCTATCTATTTTAGTTTTACTTTAGCCAATATTTGAGTATTTATGTGTATACTCTTTGGCTTTTGTTTGTTTTGTTGTATTCGAAATTTTTTTAGGGGAATGGTATATCATTTATATTTGATGAGAATTTACAATAGAGACTGCCTCGTTAAAAAACCACTCACCCTGTGAAGGGCTTCCCCTGAGTGGAAAAAGAGTGCAGCTCGTTTACATTTGTCTTGAAACTTTGGAATGTAAAAACTAGCCTACTTCTATCATAGAATTTGTAACAAAATTTGTAGTCTAAGGGTAGTATCTCCGTAGAGCCTCAATGTTCTAGGTGTGGTCAATTTCTTCTCCATTTATGTTTGCCAAGTGAAATGCTCCTAATTTGTTTGTTCTTGTGATAAGATATGGCCCTTCCCATTTCTGTTGAAACTTACCAACTCAGTCTTCATTTCTTTTTCTTTTCAGAACAAAGTCGCCTGGTGATAATTGTCTTGGTCTTACTTTCTTGTTGTACCAATTATTTATTTCTTTATAGTACTTCTCGAGGTTCTAGATTGCTTTCACTCTTTCTTCTTCGAGCAAATCCTTCCTTGTTACTTGCTCTTCTTCTTCAATTATTTGGATGTTTGTTCTTGGGCCTTGAAATTTTATTTCTTCGGGTGTCATTGCTTCTTCTCCGTACAACAACTTGAATGGTGTAAAATTTGTTGATCTTGATACTGTTGTATTGTGTGCCTAGACAACTTTGGTAATTCGTCAACCCATGTTCCCTTGGGAAGCCCCACTAGGCATTTTGAAATTCTAGTGCATATGATTCCATTTGCTCTTTCAACTACCCCATTTGACTGCGGGTGTCTGACTGAGGCAAACCATAGTTGAATTCCCATGTTCTGACAATAATCTCTGAAATCTTGACTATCAAATTGAGTCCCATTGTCTACTGTAATGTGTCTTGGGACTCCAAAACGGCATATGATGCTTTGCCATAAAATTTCTTCATTGTGAATGAAGACATATTTGTTGCTGGCTTAGCTTCAATCCACTTTGTGAAATATTCCACTGCCACAACTGCGTATTGTAAATTTCCTTGAGATAGGGGTAATTTGCCTATTATGTCAATTCCCCATCTTGCAAATGGCCAAGTTGGTTCTATTGTTTGTAAGTTTGTTATTGGAGCTCTTATTTTGCTGGTAGACATTTGACAATTGTGACAAGATTTGACTATTTTTTGCTGTCACTTTGTGCGAAAGGCCAATAAAATCCTTATCGGAATGCTTTCTCTGCCATGGCTCTAGCCCCTAGATGTGTACCACAAATCCCCTCATGTATTTCTGATAGCAATTCTTTTCCTTCTTCTGTTGATATGCATTTGAGAAGTGGTTCACAAATTCCTTGCTTGTACAATTGATTGTTGATGATTTTGTAATTTCTTGTTCTGTGTTTCATTCTGACTTCGTTAACTTTATCTTCTGGTTCATAATGCCCGCAAAGGTATGCCATGATTGGTGCTCTCCAATCTTCGCTTTGTATTATATGAACTTCTCTTGGGACTTCTTGCTTTGCCTTGATAGATGCATGGGTTAGTACTTGGAAGAAAACATCTCGAGGCAAACTTGTGTTTTGAGCTACAGCTTTTGCAATTTCGTCAGCTTCTGAGTTGTCTGTTCTTGAGATATTTTTTACTGTGAAGCCTTCAAAATATTTTTCTTGTTCTCTTAGAAATTGCAAGTATTTTGCTAGCTCTGGATCTCTTGTCTTGTAATCTTTTTCAATGTGTCCAGCTACAACTTGTGAGTCTATTTTGATTATTAGTCTTTGGATCCCCATTACTCTTGCTTTCCTGAGTCCGAGTAAAATGGCTTCATATTCAGCAATATTATTGGTACATTGAAATTCGAGTCTTGCAGAGTATCTCATTTTGACCTTATTGCTGCTACCCCAGCTCCTGCGAAGCCCCATGCTCCATCGTAATATATTATCCAGTCTGGTTGTTTTTTGTCTTTGCTTTGATTCTGAGACAGAGTCCAATCTGCCACGAAGTCTACTAAGACTTGGGATTTTATTGATGTTCTTTTTTCAAATTCGATGTAATGCTGAGATAGCTCTACTGCCCATTTTCCCAATCTTTCGGATGATCTACAGCTTTGCAAGACTTCTTTCAGTGGATAATTTATTGGTACTTTGATTTTGTGAGCCTAAAAATAATGTTTCAATTTTCTTGCTACTGTTAAAACTGCATATGCTATTTTTTCAATCTCTGAGTAATACATTTTTGAGCCAGACATAGCTTCTGAGACAAAGTATACTAGAACTTGTCTTTTTGTGTGTTCATTTTCCTGTTCTTCAACTAAAACTGCACTTACTGCACTATCTGTTGCTGAAACATATAGAAGTAATTCGGCCCCTGGGGTTGGTGTGGTTAGTGTGTTTGGCTTTGACAAGTAGCTTTTTATTTCTTCAAATGCATGCTTTTGCGAAGGTCCCCATGTGAAGTCCCTTTTTATTCCTTTGAGTGCTTAAAATATTGGCAGGCTTCGCTCTACTGATTTTGAAATGAACCTATTTAAGGCGGCAAGCCTTCCGGTTAATTTTTGGACGTCCTTTATATTTTTAGGAAGTTCCATGTTTAGGATTGCCTGGACTTTGTCTGGGTTTGAATCTATTCCTTTTGTTGATACAATGTAGCCTAGAATTTTGCCCTTTTGGACTCTGAAGGTGCACTTTTCAAGATTCAACTTTAAATTTGCTTTCCTCATGTTTGTAAATGTTTCTTGGAGATCTTCAATGTGGTTTCCTCTTTTCTTGCTTTTGACAACTATGTCATCAACATAGGTGAGTAGATTTTTGCCAATTTTCTTGTGTAGCACTGTTGAAGTCATTCTAACAAATATTGTGCCAGCATTGCGAAACCCCTCTGCCATTCCTACAAAACAGTAGGTCCCGAATGGGGTGATAAAACTTGTGAATTCTTCATCTTCTTTTCTCATCCAAATTTGATGATAGCCAGAAAAACAATCCAAAAAACTTAGCATTTCACTTCAGGCTGCTTAATCGACTAACATGTCAATTCTTGGTACTGGAAAATTATCTTTTGGGTATGCTTTATTGAGATCTGTGAAATCAATGCACATTCGCCATTTTCCATTCTTGTTTTTGACTACGACAATGTTTGCTAGCCAAGTTGTGAATTGAACTTCTCTTATAACTTTTGCATCGAGCAATCTTTGAACTTCAGCTTTGGCAGCCTGAACTCTGTCTTTAGCTAATTTTCTCAACTTTTTCTTTCTTGGTCTGACTTTTGGATCGATGTCTAGTTTGTGTTCAATTATATCTCTGCTAACTCCTCCTAGATCATTGGATGACCAAGCGAATATATCTTTGTTGCTTTGAAGAAATTCCACAAGTTTGTCCTCTTCTTCTTGAGAAAGTCTAGTACCAATGATGACTTGTTTGTCTGGGACTAATGGATCAAGAGGTACTTTTTTGTTTCTTCACAAGTTTGAGCTTTGATTTGAGGCTTCGCATTTTCTGTTTCTTCTTTTTCTTCTTCAACAATTGCGTGAACATTCTTTTGTCCTGGAGTGTATTCTTTTTCAATGTTTCTTGCCTTAGTTTGGTCTCCGTGTACTGTTATTACTCCATTTATTGTTAGCATCTTCATACATAAGTGAGTAACTTATGACATCCTCGAATGCATTTAAAGTTCCTCTTTCGAAAAGTGCGTTGTATGGATAGTATATGTCAACCACATCAAATGCTATTTGTTCTGTTCTTGCGTTGCTTAATGTTCTAAAAGAAACTGGCAAAATTATTCTTCCAATTGAGTGGATCTTTTTTCCGCCGAAGCCATAAAGTGGATGTTCAGCTCTTCTTAACATTTTGTGATCAATTTTCATGGCGTCAATTGTTGATGTGAATATAATGTCATCGGAGCTGCCTGCATCAACCAATCTTTTTGAGACTGCCCATCCATCAATGTTTGCTTCGATTACCATAGCATCCATATGTGGGTAATCTTTGAGTTGAAGGTCTTCTTCTGAAAATGTGATTGGTAAATGAGACCATCTTGTCTTCTTGTATGGGCCTTCCATTGAAATTGAATTTACTCTTTGGAAGTAGTTTCTTCTTTGACTGTTATTTTCAAGGTCCATGCTATTTCCACCTGTGATTGTCAATATTCTTCCTCTACTTGGGATGATTGCATTATTGTTCACCGCTGAGACTGATGGAGAGTTGTTCTCTTGCTTGTCCTAGCTGTTTTGTGGGTTATTGTTTGCAACTGAAGCTTTGGGTTGTGTTGATTGAACATAGGATTGCTGAGATTGATTTTGTCTCCATTGATTTTGCATGGGATGATACATTGCTAGTGGTTCATAGCTGTATGCAGTGGGTGGCCCTAGAAGTAATGCTTGGGCATGCCCATAGTGCATTGGGTAATAAGTTTGATGAGAACTTTGCTGTTCTTGCCTCACATGGTTGACAACTTTTGATTGGCTTGATGCCCAATTTTCTTCTTGGGCTTATTCGATGCTTTTCTTAACTTTGGGACACATTTTAGATGTAAGTCCAGCCCCTTTGCCATGAATAATGCAGTACATATCTTTAGGTTTTAAAGGTGCTCTGCCTCTTCCTCTTCCTCTTCCTCTTCCTCCTCTTCCTCTTGCGCTTAGGCCTCCTCTTTCAAATGTTCTTTCATTGAATTGACTTCGCTGGTTATATTGGTTTTGGTAAGCTTAATCGCTTTCAGTTGTTGAATTGTTATCATTCTCAATTTGATTGACTTGATTATGCGGTGTAAATGGCCTTCGCTCATAGTTGTTTGGTCTTAGAGGATGGAAGTTGTTATTGCTTTGCTTGATTTGAGCCCTGCAGTTGTTTTCTTCTTCAATTCTTTTTCTGTAATCATCATCTGACTTACAATATTTTTGAATGACTTCGTAAAGCTCAGCAACTGTGCTTGGTTTTTCTCGAGCAAGATGAGAAGCACATTGGCCTACTCGAAGCCCTTTAATTGCGGCTATTATTACCACTTCGTCTGGGATATTTGGAATTTATGTCTTGATTTGAATGAATCTTTTGAAGTACTGGCTCAGGGGCTCTTTGATTTGCTACTTGCAATTGAAGAGATCTATGTCTGTGAGACTAGCTGGTTGAAATTCTTGAAAGTCAACAAGCAAGTTTGCTTTAAGTTGATCCCATGAATATATGGATTTTGCTTTCAGTGAAGAGTACCATCGTTGTGTTGGTCCTTTAACTGTCATGACAAGAGATTTTACCAACGTTGTTTCATCGCCACCTCTAGAAATTACTGCAGCTTCAAAACTCATCAAGAATTGCCTCGGGTCAGATTGGCCATCGAAAGTTGGTATCATGTTAAATTTGTACCCCAAAGGCCATTGTGCTAGCTGCAAGTTTATTGACAAGGGCGAGGTTGTGTCAATTGATATGAATGACTTTTGGGAATTTTTCTCTTGAGAAGCTTTTGTTGCTGAGTTTGGTTCATCTAAATGTATAACTTCGTGGCTTGCATTTTGGAGTTGTTCATTTAGTTCACGGAGGGAGGCTTCGACTTCTTCTATTCTTTGTTTGAGAGACTTTTCTCTTGCTCTTGTGCGGCATTCTTCAAGTTCTTTTTGTTTTCTCAGCACTTGTTCTTCTAATTCTTCGAGTCTTTGTTCTTCAGCTTCACTTGCTTTTGAAGGACTTGGATCTTGAGGTGTATCTTTTTCGAGACTTTGGTCTTCGACTGTTGGTTGGTCATCTTCGGTTACCCTAGTGGTAACTTTATTGTTAGGTCTGCCATTAGCTTCGCGTGGTCGTGAGAGTTTTCGAGCACACACAAACGGTGGGCACCAGATGTTGAGTAAAAAATTACTCAAGCATCAAAATTAGTTTGAAGACAAGACAAATTTGTATTCATTTCATGATCGTACTGTACATGTCAGTGGGGGTATTTATAGGGCCCCAATCTTCGTATCTTACATAAAATGGCTATTTTACCCCTAACTCAAATATTTACCACCCTTTTCAACTATAAGGGCGAAGTGGTCATTTTACACTACTTCGGTCTTCATTCTTCTATTTGGCCATCATTCTTCTGGGGAATTCTATCTTTTTGTCTTAGTAGATTTTGCTCTGCTTTTGTTTTCGTCAATCAGCGAAGCCAAACTTTTGCCCACGAAGTCAAACTTCTATCTTCGCTTTGGTCTTGACTTCTTTATCTTGGTTTCTCCTTTTTCTTGGCGAAGTCAAATTTCTTCATGCGAAGTTGAAATGTTGTCTTAGCTTCCCTTTTTCTCGCGAAGTTAAACTTTTCATCTTTGCTTTTCTTTTTCCTGCAAACAGATTTTGTTATGGGGTCTTAAGAATTTTAGCTCCAAAGTTTGAGGCTGAGTTTTGTGATGAAGTTAAATTCCCAACAGAATCTTACAAACACACGGGTTAGTCGTCCATCTTCACCAGAATAGTCGTGCATGGACCACGGGTGGTTCTCCATTGCACACGCTAGCGGTTTCATCGACAGCGGCTCGATGTTCGTCGCCTTTCTTAGTCGTACAACAAATCTGTCTCTCCTTATGCACGGAAGTACTGAATGGGACTGTGTTCATTTATCTACAAAACCTAGCTAATGTCATCCACAAAAGCTAGTGGGTTACAGTGTTGCTACAAGATATTATGTAGTAGTTGTTTTTGCTAGTACAGACAATACATAGCCAGTAGGCTCCGGAATTAAGAATACCTTTGTCTATGCATTGTATTTAAAAATATAGGACAAGTTTAGGAACCAAATTTACTCTCTTTTTTAACTCATATGTGCCCCATTTCCTTTCTCTCTCTCCAACCTGTCATCTTCCTCAAATGTCACACGTGTGACGGCACGGCGGGCGGAGGTGGAGCGAAGAGTGGATGCGGCAGGCAGGCTCGGTTATGCTCTCTCTAATATGAAGCGCAATGCAGGGTCCGCAGGTGGAAGGGCACGTGCAGCTGGCGTGACCCAGAGAGTCCTGGTGCACGCATAGCAGGCTCGGAACCTGCGCGCGCGATTGCGCGGCGTGGTGATGGCGCTAAGCCGATCAACAAGCTGGCACGGGCATGGTGTGGCGTGCAAGGCCGGCCGCAGGGGCGGATCTAAGGGGGGGCCGATGGAAATATGGGGAGGGTGAGGGAGAAGAAGAGGTGGAGGAAAGAAGAAAAATAGAGAAAGAGAGGAAGAAGAAGAGACCAGCCCCTCCTTCAATCTTGTTCTGCATCCGCCACTGGCCAGCCGATATAGCGGACTTTGAGGAGCACGGAGCGAAATGCGCAAGTCTAGTGAGCTAGGCATGCGAGAAGGCTCCGGAAAAATCTGGGACCCAAAAAATTTACAAGGAATTGTGGACGGTTCGAAAATACCAGTAGGCGCGGGGAATAGAAATTTTGGCTCTTTAATATTAAGCAAATATGCCCGTGTATTGCAATAGAGAAAAGAAGTATAAAAAATATTTATGATATATATATATATTATAACTTTTCATACTATGTAACTGTTTGCTTAGTTGGACCATCGATTCATCCAGATTTTAATAACTTTTGTTTCTAATCATAACTACATCGGCACGTCATTAACTTAGTAGTGTGAATCTTTAGTCCTTGAAATATAGAACTATAGAAGGGCAACGGTTCAAGGCTCATAAGGTTGTGTAGTTATTATTTATTTTTTACATTTATAAGAGAAGCAGTTATCAGTTGTTTTTATATGTTTATATGAGAGAAAAAACAGAAGAACAAAATTACAACGGGAGTTACTGAAAAAACAAATCTACTGAAAAAAAAAAGGCTGGCACGGTATTAAACCAGACCCAAGGAGCTGAGAAACAAAAAAAAAACAAATCCATAGAAAAGGAATTGAAAAATAAATTAATGAAAAAAGAAAAGAAGAGTTTTTTTTGTTGAAAAAGCCTTCTCGGCAAACTTTATTCATCAGAGAACATTGTTACATCATTTGCTAAAAGATGAAAATTGAAATAGGATTCCTAGGAGCGGAAGAGAAAAAGATGTTTCAGACCGGATCAGATAAGAATTCAAACAAAGAGAGGAGGCATCATCTTGAACGAGGAGAGTCCGATCCCAGAAGTATCAGACGACGGCGGACACACCAATAAAAAGCATAGTAGCACGTATACAACACATTTAAGCCTTCATGGATTATTTTATCCATAAACAAGCAGCCTTTCGAAGCAATTTTTTATTCGATTTTCAAACATCCTCAAGTAGTTAAAAAGATCAGACCAAAAAAATCCGGAGAAATTTTAGCTCGTTATTAGAAAATTGGAGTTAGATGCGAGTTGTTCTAACACATGTAAGCACGGCTTATGAGTCCAGGTAACATACACAACCCAATATGTTTTGGAATCGAACTCCGTATCGCGCTAGACAAGAGCTATTCTAATTCGTATGAGCATAGGTTATATATATAAGTCCGGACGAAAGAAACTCTACATTTAGGTAGTTAGAGAGAAACAGACCAAAAAATGGACCAACCAAAAAAATGGGCTAAAATTTTGCCTCTTTATTATTAGGGATAGACTAAGTTTAGTAAAAAAAAATCATGGTCCCGGTGCAACGCACGGGCATTTATCTAGAACTTCGTATTGAACACGAACATGTGAGCTCTGAGTGGAGGATGATTCTATATCAGATGCGGATGTATAAATAGGGATCGAGACTTGGTATTATCGGGTAGATGACGACGTTACAATCTTCTTAAGTGTAAATGTTCATTCAACTTTTATAAAATTTATTATCCGTACCTAAAATCACACAAATATACTACTCTCACCAAATTAGTTGGTAAATTTTAGATCTGGTGGAGTATTTTTTTTTTGCCAGAGATGTGACTATTGTTTTTTTTACCGGAGAGGAGATTTTTTTGGGATTCCTACAGAGCCAGGTCATTTTTTATTTCCGTTCGGTCTGCATGTGGATAGAGCTTTTTTTATAATTTTTTTTACCAGAGAGGAGATTTTTTAGGATTCGCTCGGAGCCCCTTTGAGTTTTTTTCGGTGTAGATGGATGTGAGGATACTGACCGTCCCCGACGCGAACTCTGCAGAATTGGCTCCGATACGGACTTTGTATAGTGATTTTGGATTTCAGACGCGGCGCATAGGCGTGCACACTTTGGATTTATGGTGGGTGACTGGATAGTATACGATTTTTTGTATCACCGGGTAGATGATTACTTTAGAGTTTTTTTAGGTGTAGAAGACAGAGAAGAGATATATAACAAACCTAGATAGACCCATAGTCTTTTTAGAGTAAGACTTTGACCTATGGTTACTCTATTACTAGGTATATAATAATTTATTATGATGTACAGAAAAAAATCATACTCATAAGTGAGTGCTTTTTGGAATTTTAAGACAATAATATATTATTTTTGTATTATTGAATAGTGTAATGTCTGATTTACCCTCCTAAACTTGTCGCTATATTAAAAAAATACACTCAAACATAAATACCTGACAACCCTACCCCTTAACATTCAAAACTGGATAAAATACATCTTGACTATTTCAAAGTGGTTTTCTAGATGGTTTTGTTCACATGGCGATGGGCCCACATGTCAGATGATCTCTGTCTTTGGATTTAGCTTTACTTGATGTGCTTTGTGCTTACATACATTATGTCGGTGCAGAAAGTGACCAACATATAAATATTTGTAGTTTTGTTGTACGTTGTGATCGGAGGTGGCCTAGTACTCAATGACACAGGGTTTATACTGGTTCAGGCAACGTGCCCTAAGTCCAATTTGAGTCGGTCGGTGACTTTATTCCTGAGCCCAGGTGCTCGAAGTTTGTTGTGTGGTTACAAACGGAAGGGAGAAAGATGGGAGTGCAAGCGGTCCGGTCGGACTCTGGTCTGAAGGGCCGAGAGTGACGGGAGCTCCACTATGTGCTAAGTGTTCGAGCGTGCGCTCTGTGTAGCTTTAGAGTGTCTAAAGCTGCAAAGGATGAATTGATCTAAGTGAGCTGCTGGGATCCCCTTCTTGGGAGAGAGCGTATTCCTTTTTATAGATGAAGGGGATGACTTTACAAGAGAGAGTATATGTATGCTAAGTTTTGTTCCCCACGCCATTGAGTACAAGATGATTGTAGACGCCCATAACACTGTTAATGTCAGATGCATGTGGGAGGTTGCGTCATCTTCTTCTGGTATGGCAGACGTCGGTGCCCGCCATACTGTTGATGCCTAGAGGCATGCAAGGGGTTTTACCGTGCTCGTCCGGTATGGCAGTTGTTGCGGGCACCCACAACACTATAGGTCAAATGTCGGCGCCTACAACACTGTTCTGACATGCCTGGAAGTTTGCAGGGCAATCTTCTGACATGTCCTGTCGGTGCTGTCCTGTAGGTGCACAGGGTATGGTCCTTAGTCTTGCGGTTGACTTGAGTGTCCTACCTTACTTTCTCCGTCCGTTTCCTGGTCCTTACCGAGCGGGCATCCCCGGTCGGTTGGTCCCAGTCGGCTCTGATTGCGCCAGTTAGAGAGGAGCTGTAAGCAGAGGTTTGGCGTATTCCCGATCGGAGAAGCGGGTTGGAGTCAAAAGCGGTGTTTTTGCCCAGGCCTTCCGGTCGTAGAGACGGATCGGATTCGGAAGCGAGCGCTGTTCCTTCTTAGCGAGGCCTTCCGGTCGGAGAGGCGGCCTGGAGTCGGAAGCGGGCATCGTTCCTCCTCGGCCAGGCCTTTCGGTTGGAGATTGGATCGCGCCTCTGGCCTATCGTTTAGGTATTTTGGGCCGGCCCATGAGTTGCTGAAAGGTCCTAATGGCTAGAGGGGGGTGAATGGACTATTAAAAAAATCTACAACAACACTTAACAAACCGGTTAGACAATTATGAGGCGAAGCAAGTGTTGCACTAGCCTACTAAAATAGTAAGCCACCTACCACAATTCTAGTTTATATAGTTTCTATCCACACAATAGCTATGAACCTACACTAAGTTAGTGTGCTTTCAAAAGCTAACTAAAGAGCCACACTAACCAAACTAACAAGCTCTCACAACTAGCTACACTAAAGAGCTTGACAACTAGTTTGCGGTTATGTAAAGAGAGTGAGCAAGATGTTTATACCGTCGTGTCGAGGAAGGAGCCAAACAATCACAAGAATGAATACCAATGAAGACCAATCACCTCAGAATCAAATGATGAACACAATGATTTTTTACCGAGGTTCACTTGCTTGCCGGCAAGCTACTCCTCGTTGTGGTGATTCACTCACTTGGAGGTTCATGCGCTAATTAGCATCACACGCCAAACCCTCAATAGGGTGCCGCACAACCAACATAAGATGAGGATCACACAAGCCACGAGCAATTCACTATAGTGTCTTTTGGCTCTCCGCCGGGAAAAGGTCAAGAACCCCTCACAATCACCACGATCGGAGCTAGAGACAATCACCACCCTCCGCTCGACGATCCTCGCTGTTCCAAGCCGTCTAAGTGGCGGCAACCACCAAGAGTAACAAGCGAATCCCACAGCAAAACACGAACACCAAGTGCCTCTAGATGCAAACACTCAAGCAATATACTTGGATTCTCTCCTAATCTCACAAAGATGATGAATCAATGATGGAGATGAGTGGGAGGGCTTTGGCTAAACTCACAAGGTTGCTATGTCAATAGCCAAGAGAGTGAGCTTGAGCCGGCCATGGGTCTTAAATAGAAGCCTCCACGAAATAGAGTCATTGTACCCCTTCACTTGGCACAACACGGGGTGACCGGACGCTCCGGTCATATTGATCGGACGCTGGACCTTAGCGTCCGGTCACGTGATGTGTGCCATGTGTCGCCTCTCTTCAAATATTGATCGCCCGATCTCAACGGTCAAGTGACGTCCGGACGCAGCAGCTCAAAGTGACCGGATGCTGAACCCCAGCGTCCGGTCGTTTCCAGTAAGCATCCAGAGATGACTTTTCACGACCGAACGCGTCCGGTCATGCTCGACCGGACACACCCAGTGCCCGGTCACTCGGCGACTCCTCTATCCAGTGCCACATCAGCAGGACCGGACGCACCCTGTCAGCGTTCGGTCATTGAGTGACCCAGCGTTCGGTCAGAGACCGACGCTGCACGCCCTCTGCTGCCACTGACCGGACGCACCGATCCAACCGAGACCAGTGTCCGGTCACTTACAGTGACCTCCGTCTTTTCTGTCTAGGGCACCGATGAAGTTCCTAACCCTTGCTCAAATGTGCCAACCACCAAGTGTATCGCCTTGTGCACATGTGTTAGCATATTTTCACAAACATTTTCAAGGGTGTTAGCACTCCACTAGATCCTAAATGCATATGCAATGAGTTAGAACATCTAGTGGCACTTTGATAACCGCATTCCGATACGAGTTTCACCCCTCTTAATAGTACGGCTATCGAACATAAATGTGATCACACTCTCTAAGTATCTTGATCACCAAAACAAAATAGCTCCTACTATTTATACCTTTGCCTTGAGCCTTTTGTTTTTCTCTTTCTTCTTTTGAAGTCCAAGCACTTGATCATCACCACGGTATCACCATCATCATGTCATGATCTTCATTTGCTTCACCACTTGGAATGTGCTACCTATCTCATGATCACTTGATAAACTAGGTTAGCACTTAGGGTTTCATCAATTCACCAAAACCAAACTAGAGCTTTCAGTTGCGCATCGTTCGCAACGTGGTCTACTGGGCCGAACCTTTATGGGGAAGCCGGTCCATGAGGGACCCCGGGTTTGTGAACCCAACACAGTATTTGCTTTAAAATTTTGTTAGGATCCTTGTAGAATTAATTTCCTGGTCGTCCTATTTTGGAGCTCTGAATGTAGATCATTGGCGCACTCATTGCCACATGGATACACAGTTAAGTATATATCTTTCTTTATTTTTTGTCATAACTTGATGTCTCAAATAGCAGGTAATTATACATATATATCCTTCCCCTTCTAAACCTGATGTCATAACTTGATGTCTCAAATAGCAGGTCATAAATTGAGATAGGTTGGTCCACATCCAAGATGTGGAGCTGGATGGCACTCATGTGATGGAGGGGACCAAAAAGATGGTGAATCAAGTGCTCAAACTTGGAAAAGAAGGAAGAGAAAAATAAAATGGGCTCAAGGCAAAGGTATAAACCATAGGGCCATTTTGCTTTGCCAGTCAAGACACTATAGAGAGTGTGACCAAGTTTAGGATAGATAGTCGTACTATGAAGACGAAAAAATTATGACAAGAGCAGTTATCAAGTGCCACTAGATGTCTGTTAACACCAAATTTTGGGCGATACACGAGGGCCATGGATTTTGAGATTTGTTAAAGAAAGCTAAAATATTTGAGGCATTGGCTAACTAAAATGTTATTGGAATCGACTAATCGGTCTGCTATCAGAACCGACTAAATAGTGATGACGTTATTGTCTCGAAGATGGACTCTGCTGACGGAAGATGGCGGTGATTAGAGCAAGAAGGCATATCGGGCTTCATAGAAGGGAAAGATTGGGGTCCAAGTTATCTTAATTAAGGGTGTTTGTCTTCTTGTCCAAGTTTGTGACTGGTCTTGTTTGACCAGGACTCGTATTGAATCCTCGGGTATAAATATTAAACATCGTCTATTGTAATGGACATCAATCAAACGAAAACATGTTTCTTTACTTTTCGGCTTCACGCCAACCCTAGGAGTAGGAGTAGAGTAGATCTTGGCGAGTTCTTCAACAAGCAGGGCTGCATCTGTTCGACTGATCTCTGGTTTGTTTGTGAGTACCATCACGACTTATATTATTACTTGTAAGGCTGCATCGGTCCGGCCGACCTCTTACTAGTATTAGTATAAGTTAGTTATCGACTTTTATCAATATTTGTAAGGTTGTATCGGTCCGGCCGACCTCTTACAAATCTTGATACAAGTTAGTTATCGAATGTATTAAAATTAGTAAGGTTTCTTTGCTGTCTTTGGTAGATTCACAGGTTATTAATCTTGCTATAATTGATATCTTTATTATTTATAGAAAAATCACTCTTTATTCGATTAAGATTGAGATAGATTGGTATCATATCATATTAATCCATCATTTTATTGATATATCATGTTCAATTCTGACTTTGATGATGGTTTTGATTAAATCGACTGTTTTGTCTCAATCTTGATCGTGCATAGCATGTGGTCAAGGCATGTTTAAGCTTAAGTAGGTCTTTTAGTTAACAAAATTTGGTCTATAGTTGCTATTATGGTTGCCTCGATCCGGTCGATCTCCACTAGCAAGTCTAAGTAGATACAAGAGAGATCAATTCCTAAATTATTCTAGTCACAAGTCATAACATACATTGATGTACATATACTTAGCAATGATTAGAGATTATCTTCATATCTATGCACAAGGGACATTACTAAGGAAGACCAAGAAAAAAGCTTGACTTCCTTTGTAACCGGGTCCTACTTGACCTATAAACGGGAGGTGGACTACAAAGGACTCAACGAGGCTGTCACCTTCGCGATCTACCACACGATCCGAAATGTAGGGTGCATCCACAAGTAAACAACGTATAAGCGCCACGCTTACACAATGTCGACCACCCACCCCGTTCAAACATAAGAGTGAGCGCTTTGCGATCCTATTCATAAACATATTAATTCTACTAAGCATATAATCAAAGTAAACCATGGACATGATAACTAAGAATATGAATAATATGAAGAACAATGTCATAGCAAATGTTGGTCGACACCAAGTGTTGGTCGATACAACGAGGACTAGCAAGCCGGCAAGCACGTGAACCTCAGGAGAAAAATTGATTTTCTTGTCCATTGGTTTTCTCCTAGATATTCATATTGTGATTGATTGTCTCTTCCAGCATTGGTAACTATCTCTATCACTTGTATTACATTCACATTTTACTTGTGTAGTGGTAGTTGTAGTTAAGTAGAGTAGCTCTCTTGCTAGCTAGTTGTGCAGCTTAGTGTAATTAGTTGTTCTAGTTAGCTTGCTCACTAGTGTAGAACTAGAGACATAGCCTTGAGTGACATAGAGATATTAATTCACTAGAATTGTTGGTGTAGGTGGCTTGCAACCCTTGTAGAGCTAGAGCAAAATTGCATATCACCATTTAGGTTACTAACCCTTTGCTCTAGTGAATTTGTAGAGAATTTTTATAGGCTATTCACCCCCGTCTAGCCATTTAGGACCTTTCAACCGGCAAAATGAGATGAGAGAGAGCTGACCAAAGGTAGTAGGGTGGACATATACAACACATTGGAGGTCTCCATTTGCATAGGGCTTAAAGAATTACTTTGTGATTAGCGTAGGTGTTTTACGAAGTGTTTAGGTTAATTAGACCAAGCTCATATACGCTTTCTCTTGGCTTAGGCTTAGTTTATAGTGATGTTTGCATACCTCTTGATCAAAGGTGCTTGCACGCACCGCATTTGTACTCGATAGGGCTTATAGTCTTATGAGACCACACCAACCATGTTTGTGGTGTGACCGTCACCGTATACAGAAGGGAACAATGCCCATGGCGTTTCAGCTAGAAGCTTGATAGTGAAAACGGCGGGGAGCGGTCCTGGAGAGGCTTACCGGAAGGCACATCAGAGACCCACTTGCACGTGGAAAAGGCCTGAGACTATCCATAGAGTTACCCGACCAGGAACTTGCCCCTTGCGAGGGGCTCTAACAAGGACTAGGAGAAGCTTGCGCGCTTCTCGATACCTCAGAAAAAATACCAGAGTCGTCGACGGGAGTTTGTATCTCTACCTCATCTCTAGCTTCTATATTTATATTGCTACCTTAGTTGTGTGCTTTACTTTTCTAGCTTAGTTGATAGGATTGAAACCTAGGTTGCATAACTCTTTTTTGCGGTAGAGATAGCAACTCCTTTATAGTAGAGATAGCAACACACCTAGCAAAACTGTAGTTGCACATTTATATAGTTTATTTATTGGATAGGTTTTGCTTAGGTTGAAATTAGAGGCCATAATTAGAAGTAGAATTTAAGCTGCCTAATTCACCCCTTCTTAGGCATCATGGTCCTTTCAGTCACAAGCCCATATGGGATTGTATTTTCATTGAGGCCTTGAAAATACCCTTGCGAATTGGACTCGAAGCCGGAGCGAGAGATGTAGGCATCGTTGCCATCGGGCGCTTCATCATGTCGTCGCCGCCCGATCCATCACCTGACTTCCCAGCACCACCACCACCACCCCAAGCGTACCCGCCACTGCCGCCTGACTGCCGCCTGACGTGGCCGAGTCTACGCTCCTCCACCCCCCCGAAGTAAGAGCCACCTCCCTTCCCCCCATCACCGTCGACGCGGCTCCTGCCATCGCCACATCCACCACCCTTTGCTTCCGCTTCCGCTGGCACCTCCACTCTACCACCACTACTCTATTTTAGTAGAGGTTATTTCGGTTCGTTTCCGGTTCTAATTGAACTAACTAAATTATAAAATATTTTGTCTTTTCTAGATGCATAGATTTTGTTATCTAAATATATAGTTCAAACTGTATATCTAGAAAATCCAAAACACCTTACAATTTATAAAGAATAGAATAAGTAGGTTTGGCTCTACGTGCATTCTTGTCAGTCAAATTGGTTCTACCTATAAAGGCTCTATCCGACGAATCTTTTCATGTTCTCGAACATCGAGAGATAACGATCACCGCCAATGATACCTCTGGTGACACTGCCATGAGTCCATGACCCGGTGCAGTTCATGGATGTAGTTTTAGAAATGCGCCATCGACAGTGAACCGCTCGCGACTCCTGACTCCTGAGCATCGCCTCGTGGGAGGTAATTCTGTATGGATTGTCTCTTGTCAATTCCTCCTATTTGTTTATTTTCTTATTTATTACTTGTGTTTCGGAATCAATAGTTTTAGAATTTTATATACCGAGGAAGTTGAGTCTAAAAATGCCACTTTAGTTGCAGGCTTGCAGCCATTCACCTTGTTCGGCTGGTGGAAAATGGGCTTATTTTGGCTGCGGCTGATGGGCCTTTTGAACGGCTGGTGCGTATACACCAGGAGCTGCCGCTGTTGGCCCTCCTCTCACTCATTCGCTCGCGCCATCTGGGGTTAGGCCGCTCCCGTCTGGTGCGCCCGGCTCCGCCGCCGTCCTCCCTCCCCACACCCCGCCCCACTCCCGCACCCCCTCGTAGGCCGCATCCGCGACGACCACCGTCCGGCCGACTCCCACTTCTGGCACCCGCGAGATCCACCGTGGGGATGGCGCGGCTCGCCGACGTTGTGCGCTGAATGGCGCACCGGGTCACGCCGTCCGCGCCTCATCTGTTCAATGCGAAGCCTGCAACGCCGGTCCTCCTTCAGATACGGTCGCCAACGAGCTCCTCCCCCACGTCGTCTTCTGGATCCGGCCATTTCCACTCCCGTGCCGTGGTGTCCACCGTCTCCACAGCCGGATCCATCACATTTGGCCGCCCGCTCGTCTTCTCCACCACCGGATCCGGTACGTCTGCGCCTTTTTCCCTCATTTTCGTTGGCAGATGCACATACACTTGATTAGGGTTTACGGTTCCTTGCACACATAGTACCCCACTGCTGCTGCGGTTTTCATTCACCCTGCGCTCTTCGTTATGGGGCATAGTGTACACGTACTTACCCCAGATCCGGTAGTTTAGGGTTTAGGGTTTTACTAAGACCGCTTTAAGATTTTATGGATTCATCATTTTGTTTTCCAAAGACGTGTTTTTGTCTTCGTTAGTTATCTTGCTGGATTTTGTACTATATTTTGCACAACTACCGTACCTTCTCTTTACATATTTCATTTTACCCAGGAACATCATTTACCTTCTGCTGGTGTTGAACCTTTGCAACATTGGCACTTTCGTCGTCATCATCATCGTGCTCCCCTCCTCAGGGTCGGCGTTAGCGTATACTTTCCGTTCCGATTTACAAAAACACTCTAGACATTGCCCCCTTCCAACAGATGAACCGCCCCTGCGCTTACCATGCTTCCCGTGCCTCCCGTGGCCCCCGAGCCCATTGGGACACTCCGAGTACCACAACACTGCTTGAGCTCGCAATCCAAGAGAAGGACAAATTCAACTTCTCAAATCAGGGCCTAAACAGAGACGGTTGGAGGAATGAGTACCGCGGTTTGAGGGAAGCCAACATCCCATGGTCTGAAAGGCAAGCCCGCAACAAATTGAATTCTTTGAAAGAGAAGTTCAACCTCTGGAAAGAGCTGCAAAACAGCACTGGCCTCGGGCGTGACCGCACCACGGGGGGTATTGATGCGGATCCATAATGGTGGACGTCCCAGGACGGGGTACCCAGCCAGGCAGTCAGGACGAGGCAATTCCTCTCATGATACCAATGCATTTTCAGTTTGTTCACTCTTTACGCACGTACCCACTGCTAATGATCAACATTCTTCACTACAGGAATCCTCCGACCCTCCTGAACCTGCTGGTGCACCACCTGAGCATCTTGACCTATTGTGGACACTCTACGGTTCACGCAACCCAGACAGGGGCACATTCATGTGGGCCGGAGGTGTTGGCGAGGGCACACGCACTCCCCCTAGGAGAACACATAGGCTTGTCCAGTGGTGGAACCTCTTCCAAAAGGGCCACCAGGGAGCAAGTTATAACCAGCCCAGAGAAAAAGAGGTCTTGCAATTTGGGAGAGTACATGGCAAGCTTGTCACAGAGCATAGCTGAAAGAAATTCCAAAGACCGCAGAGCGTCCCATGAGCAATAGGAGCAAGCTGAAGTGATGGAAATGCTACGTCAAGATGGTGTCACCAAAGGGTGTGAGCTGTACTACATGGCTTTGGATCTGTTCCAGAAGGCAGTGTGCCGGGCTCAGTACAAGAACATCCAAGAAAAGGAACATCGCGTCAAGTACATAGAGTGGACCTGGACGAAGAGCAAGCAGAACCGCAACTAGGCTTATCAAGAAGAATGCTGAGCGTGTTTTAGTTCTAGTTTCAGTTTTCATCGTCGCGAATCAGTTGTTTACAATTTCGAACTGTATCGTTAAGACTGTTTGAACCTGTTGTGTGTTCCTTGGACTTTCTGTTTGTGAAACCTGGCTTCAATAATGTTGCTGGATGTAATGGTGGTCTATAATGATTGTCCTTGTTCTTGTCTAGTTAATGCTGTAGTCATCCTAAACCTTCAAGGAACTGATTCTTATGTTTTGTTCGTGGTTTGCAGATACTTGCCTCGGTTGGGTGCCAAGTTGAAGGTGTCAGGCACAGCATATAGTGAAGCTATTTGGTCTGGACTAAAACAAGACAAGACTCTATTATGAAGGTTTGTATTTTGTCATACTGCGCCATTTATTTGTTTCCGTTTCCATCCACCTGAACTGACATGTCGATGTTGGTTTCCAGGTTTGCACATCGTGGTGGCCACGCTGATCTAACAATGTGACTGCATTCTTTCGGTGTTCACACCTTGGCGCCTGCTAGGCGATCTGATCTGGTGAGCGTCATGTGAATGGAGATAATGGAACTCCAACCTCCTCACCCGGGGCTGTAATCAGTGTGCCTGACTGATGTATGTCGTTCTTGTGTTGCAGGTTTGCAAATCTGTTGTTGTAGTTGGGGGACCATGGACACCACCGACGAGGGAAGTGAACATTCAAGTGATTCAAGCGCAAGTTTCTGGGACAGTACGGAGTTGGCAGCCTATTATGGTGGATTAGTGGCAATGGCTACTGCTATTCCCTCCAGCGGATGACATCGACCAATTGACTGGCATCCAATGGGTTCGGAAGGTACTACAGGATCCAAAAAGATGCAAAATACACTTCCGTATGTACCCGGACGCCTTCCGCCAGTTGCATGACATTTTAGTTCAGAACAATGGGTTGCAATCTACTGGGGACTTCCCATCCGTAGAGAGCTTAACGCTGTTCCTTTGGGGAGTTGGCACCAGGCAGTGTCAACGGCAAATGGCAGACAGGTTTAGAAGGGGATTGGGGACTGTTAGCGATAAGTTTGGGGAAGTGCTGGAGTCTGTGGCATCATTTGCAGATGCAGTTCTTAGGCCAAGGGACGCACATTACAGAACGGTGCATGAAAGACTAGAGAAATACACACCTTTCTTCGATGGGTGCATAGGAGCCCTAGATGGAACCCACATAAGGGTAAGCACATGATGATTTCACAAATAGGAAAGGCTGGACCAGCCAAAATGTCATAGCCGTTTGTGACTTTGACATGTGGTTCACTTTTGTTGGTGTTGGCAAGGCGGGGGCAGTGCACGACATGAAGGTCCTGAGGGACGCTTGGGCGGTGCGAGGTTTCCCGCACCCACCTCAAGGTATGGGGAATGTCAACTGTACACGAATTTGCTGTTTTCAATTTGAACTGTAGCTAAAATTGTTAATGTGTATGTGTTTTGCAGGAAGTTACTACCTGGTAGACTCGGGCTACGCTGGTGAAGCGGGGTACCTGGGGCCCTATCGGAACAGCAGGTACCATATGAGGGAGTTTGAGCGGAGGCGTGCTGAGAATTGGGAAGAGATTTACAATTTCCACCATTCAAGTCTACGCAATGTTATAGAAAGGTCATTTGGGGTCCTCAAAGCTAGATGGCAAATGATGCAAGGAGTTCCTCATTATCCAAGAGAAACAATCCAAGATTATTTTGGCTTGCTTTGGACTGCACAATTACATGGAGGGGTTGAAACCTCGAACTCCAGGTATGCCAATGAACCAATGGACACATGCCTGGCTTGCAGAAAATTCGACTGAGGATATGGGTAGGGTTCGGGACTGGATCAAGTATGGAGTAGCTAGTCTGCAGTTGAGGTACGTAAAATGTGTTGACACTTTTGTCAGTTAACAGAATGATTTGATTCATGCCTTAGTTGGATCCCAACTGAATGTGTGCCCCTGCAGGTGATCGCGTCGGGTGGAGGAGATGGTTCAAGTGGATTGGACGATGGCATGAAGATCAGTGAAGGTTGTGTAAGGGTATTTTGCATGGGTATCTTCTCCGTGCTGTTACATATGTGCCTTGCAACTGGTACAAATTTTGTACAGATTCCACTTAGGCCATTTCTTAGATGTAGCAGTAGTTGTCAAATGAAAATAGTAGGCTAGTATTAGAAAGTAGGCATACGCAGGTATTCGGCGAGTGGCCAATGAGCTGCTTGTTCGTGGAGCAGACGAGCACAAAGTTGCTTGCGTCTGTTTGAGTAGTTGTTTCAAATGATCGTTGGAACAGCTGCATGTTTTGTATAATGCTCCACTAATCCACATGTATAGGAGAGTAATGAGGTGAACAAATGAACTGTATTAAGACATGGTTGTACGTCGTGATGATGAACTTATTATTGGGCCTAGTACTTGCTACTGTGGACAATTATGTATTTGATTCAAATGTATGACTTGCAACTGGTGGCTTCAGTTTGCTGGTAATTGGCGCCAAGTTTGTATTGTGAGCTGGGCTGTTGGCGCCAGAATTTGAATGGTGGCTGTTGAATTTCAAATTGCTGGCAGCACTTTAATTCAGCCGAAATTAGCCATCATTTCACCAGCCGAACAAGGTGACTGCCTTGGACAAATTATCAAAAATAGAAATGGAACTTTGTTGTGTTCGTCCTAGACTTCCTCTCTACAACTAAGTGAAAATTCGTAAGGTAGTTGAAATTACATAGATAAATTGAAAAAGAGTGAAGCAACAAAGAATTGCTTCTTTCTTTTTTTCTTTTGTGCCATTTAGTGGGGCCTTTCCTTGGGCTTCACCAGCCTATGCAGCAACCTCTGCATCCTCGGCACTTCCATTCCGATCCTTCAAGCCCAAAAGCGCACACATCTCATGATGCCCAATGGTTTCAACTCTGCCTTCCACAATTTTAGGACTCTCAGCAGTAAGGAAAGATAATACAATGTGTATCTGAACTTGAAGTATTATGTAGTAGTGCAACTGCCTCCAGCATTTTACAATGATTTCCTTCTGCATCTATCATTGTTTGATTTCTCTCTGTACAAATGACATCTGCCCAATATTTCAGTTGCGCGATAGACTTTGCCTGTTGTTGAACTTTCTTCCTATCTTCCTCCTGTAGCTGTTTTGCATGTTCGGCAGACAACTCTCCCTAAGGTGACGAAATTTTTTAGAAAACGGTACTGTAGCACTTTCGTTGTTATTTAGTAATTAGTGTCCAATCATAGTCTAATTAGGCTTAAAAAATTCGTCTCGTGAATTTCGTCTAAACTGTGTAATTAGTTTTATTTTTTATTTATATTTAATGCTTCATGCATGCGTCCAAAGATTCGATGTGACGGAGAATCTTGAAAAATTTTGCAAAATTTTAGAAACTAAACAGGCACTAAATGCTGAATGGACCAAATAAACAAAGTTAACAACAAGAATTATAAGATTCATGGGACACTTAATTAGCTGTTTTGCACTGTTGCTTGCCTAATTCTAACAGTTTATTTATGTGCATGCACAGCTCGCTCTTGGGTACGTACTCTACTTCTATTAAGAAATCTGGAGCAGGACATCATGAAAAAAGGCACCTTAAAAATGTATGTTAGAATCACACTGTACATCAAATGACTGCAACTGTTGAAAGATACGCGCCAAATAAACATAGGTTGACAAAAGGCAAATACAAGATTCAGTGACATGGTACACCTAATTACCCCTTTTCACTGCTGCTCGCATATACTTTTAACATTTCATTTATATACATGCGCAACTCTTGGGCACTCTATCAAGAAAATCAGAAGGCAATGGAAGTGCAACATGTTATGAAAAGGATGTCCCTAAATAGAATGTATGCTAGAATGCAACCTAAGGATATGCATCTACTTTAACATGGATATAGATGTATGCCATTCCTGGAAGCAAAAGAAACACACCGTTATACTTTATGACATACTGTGGCATCTGCATGCGGTCCCCTGAGAATAATAACACAACAGTTCAGTGACCTTGACAATGTCATAGGCAAACAAGTATTCTTGATCAATCACAAATTATTGTTTATTTCACACTGGAAGAAAATTAGTAGCATGCTCGAATAATAATCAGGAGAGTTTAGCATGGCATCAGCAGTTCTCACATACACCTATTGTGAGCTGTTACCAGGAAATGATTGATCTTGATAACTATTTGTGATAACAACAGGCAGAGTCAAATTTAGAGTGCTCTTGCCATCCATGCCAAATATTAGATGCAATGCTCTTAGCAGAATTACCATGCCTGTTTCTTGAAACATTCCCTCCTCCTTATGCATGCTAATCTGTTGATATACCAGGCTTTCTAGCTTCACCGAATTCAGTAACATGCCATTCTGATAGATCAACCATTGCATGGTGAACAGACACATTTGATGGACCATTCAGTACCAGTTACTACTTTCAAAAACAGAATTAACCCTGTCAAAAGGATGCATCAATGCTTTTTAGATGTTCAACATGTGGTTCCCTGAATGAAGATACAAGGTGTGATACAACAACTAGTACACACAAATCAGTATGGGTTTATCAAGGGACGAACTATCCAAGATTGCCTAGCCTGGGCCTTCCAGTTCCTCCATCTCTGCCACCAATCCATGAGAGAAATTGTCATCCTAAAGCTTGACTTTGAAAAGGCATTAGATAAGCTAGAGCACCCTTCTGAAACACTAAGGTTTCCCTGACAAATGGATCACTTGGATCCAAAGCATCCTTAACTCGGGAACCTCTTCTGTTCTACTCAATGGGATCCCAGGCAAATCTTTCCTCTGTAAGGCCCTGTTCGGTTCCCAGGGAATCACCCCCTGGAACCAATCCTGCCAGGAATGCTTCAGTAAATTATATAGCTAACTCTCACCAGGATTGATTCATGCCAGGAATAGCCCTAAACGAATGAGCCCTAAAAGAGGAGTTAGACAAGGGGATCCCCTCTTCCCTCTCCTGTTTGTTCTTGCTGCTGATCTCCTGCAAACCATAGTTAATGGTGCTTCCCAGAAAGGTCTACTCAAGCACCCTCTGGGTGAAAACTTTGTTGGAGACAACTTGAAATGTCTCCTAAGATCATTCTCTGACTCCTCAGGTCTGCATGTTAATTTTCACAAATCCTTCCTAGTCCCTATCAATGTGGGAGAAGAAAACTGCTTACACCTCTCTAGAACTTTTGGATGCAGGGCCTGATTGGTTTGCTTCCAAAATTTGTCATGCCAAAGATTTGGCAAGCCATGATTTTGGCTAGTATTTAGTTTGCTACCAAAACTTGCCAAACTCTCACACTTGACTTTCCAAATCTATGGTAATTTTTTTGTCCAACTTTTGGCTTGCCAAATCTTTGGCATGGCAACTTTTGGAAGTCAACCAAGCATGCCCGCAGTGTGGGATCCATGCCTTTCACCTATTTAGGGCTCCCCCTAGGTACCACTAGACCCACCTTCCAAGATATTTCTTATCATGGTAGACTAATCCTAGTGAACTCTGTCTTCTCTGCAATGCCCACATTCTACATGTGCACCCTCAGGCTGCCACCAAGAGTGGTGGACCAGATTGATCGCTACAGAAAACACTCACTGTGGAGTGGTGGGGAAATTCACAAAAGCTCCTGCCTAGCTTCCTGGGACAGCCTGCAAAACCTAAGGATCAAGGAGGCTTTGGAACCATCAACCTACAGACCCAGAACTCAGCTCTCCTCCTCAAGTTCCTTGATAAGTTCCACAACCATGCTGATGTCCCCTGGGTGACTCTGACCTGGAACCTCTACGTTTCTAACACCACCTCGCCTCATGCTAGAAGCCCTATGGGGTCTTTCTGGTGGAAAGACATCCACAAGCTCGCTGTCGACTTCAGAAGGTTAGCACACTGCTCCCCAAATAGAGGAGGCAGTCTCGTTTTGGAAAGACCAGTGGCACACCAGCACCATCAAATAATGTTTTCCACAGCTTTTCTCTTTTGCTAAGAAACCAAACTGCTCTATCAGACACTTCCTAGAGCACACAATTAGCAGCTTGTTCAGTCTGCCCCTATCAGCCCAAGCTGCAGCTCAACTTGACGACCTCCTCGCTCTGATCCGAGCCTGGGATCCCATGACACAAGACAAGTGGAGATAGAGCTCGGGCTCCAACACCTTTGTACCAAAGAAAGCTTATACTCTCTTGATAGAAACACAACCGGTGTCCCCCCTTTTCAAATGGCTATGGTCTGCTAACAATCTTGGCAAGCACAAGTTTTTCTTTTGGCTGCTGCTTAGGGACAGGCTGAATACCAGGAACCTATTGAGGAGAAAAAACAGACACCTTTGATGACTACAGCTGTGTCTTCTGCAATTCTGGTACGGAAGAGACAGTTTTACACCTCTTCTTCGAATGTCCCTTCCGCAAGTCATGTTGGGGCGCAGCTTCAATACATTGGAACCTAACCCTTCAGGCCCTGCACATGATCCTTGAAGCGAGAAACCAATTCGGCAACCTAATCTTTAGGGAAGTGGTAATAACAGCCTGCTGAATAATCTAGAAAACCAGAAATAGCATCATCTTCGATAATGGAAGCCTCTCAATCACAAGTTGGAAAGCACCGTTCAAAGAAGAACTGGTTGAGTTGAGAATAGGGACTGACCAAACTGTTGGAGATGCTCTTATGAGTAAAAGGGAAACTATATTTTTTTTTTGAAAGAAAAAAGGGAAACTATATATCAGAGGTGTTTGCAGCTTGCGTGGACCAAATGATGCTGCTCCTCTAAAGGCCACATTCCATTTCTGGCAGGGGACAATCAGGAGTATGATACCAGTAATCAAGCCGTGGAGGAGGCATAAATATATTAGGACCATATAGTTGAGCCTGTTCTGCTTTCCTAGGTAAGTTTGAGGGTAGGATCAGGATCACCTCCTGCCATACACAAAATCAACATACCTGATCATATTCTCTTGCCAAAATAAATCTCATTACATAGAAAGTATGTAAACTTTGGAAGTCCCAGGAACTCACCCAAGAACACTAGAACAGATATTGGTGCTACTGAACGGCTTGGTTTTTCTGATCTCCTCTGCTATATATGGCTGAAAGGAACTACACTGATGGAGAGTTGAGCAAATCACTTCCAGCTGTCATTGACCTTGAGCTTCGTCCAGAAAAAGGGCAGCCATTGATGTTGCCTAATGAACCAGAACCTCCACCATTGTTGTCCCATGTGAAATTTCCCCTAGCATCGAAGCCAAAATACCATCAGATAGCAATAAAAGGGAAACAGCCAGAACTTGTATAAAACTAGTGTCACCAGGACCATAGACCTAGCCATGGAATCCCCACGATTGCATTTACTGTAATAACACTGGAGTAAAGCTATTTATCCATCTAAGCCAACACACATGCATTTTATACATTCAAGATTGGTATGTTAACAAAGAAAAATATAGTTGACACAATTTCATCTCTGTTTTACCAAACACGAGAGCAAACCACAGTGAGCCGGTATGAATGGTGCATCTTGGCTTTCCACATTGCCAATTTGCCACACTACTGTCCAATTGGTTTCAAGTGAAATTGTGTGAACTCGTCACTGTAAAACTCACCGCATTTTAAATACCACTAAGGCCTTGTTTGGATGTACATGTATCCACATCAACCCACATGTGTTGAAGTGGATTGGAGTGGAAATTAGTTTAAGTTCCACTCCAATCCACTTGAACACATGTGGACTGAGGTGGATACAGGCCTAAAGGGTGGCCACAGCCCACATGAGTAGCTGTCTGCTGAACATCCTCCACACCAGAGTGGAGTCCGCCCCCCTCCCCCCTCTCTCCACCCGAACCTACCCGCAGAGACACGAGCCATCGTGGTCGTGGGAGGTCACCAACTAAACCGCCTTAAATCCCAACAGAAACGAGGGGATGAGGAAGGAGGGGAGAGACAACAGTTGGGAACCTCTTGTTGGCGGCCAGCACAAGAACCGCTGCCACGGCTTCCTGCTTCGGCACTCCGCGCGGAGGCAGACCCGACGGCGCGGGCGGTGGCGGCGAGTGGCGAGTAAGCGCGGTGGGCATATGGGTCGCTGGAAGAGACGGAATGAGACCGTCGAGTTGGGTCGGCGTTGTCCCGGCCGCGGCGGAGGCAAGGATGAAACGGGGAAGGGGACGGAGAATGACAGATTTTTGTTTTGTTTTGTTTTTTAGCAGAACGGAGAATGACAGGTGAGGGCCCACACGTCAGGATAGCTCATTTGTTGGTCCGGCCCAGCCCAAAATGCCCAATTGGCCGAAAAGGTCCCCTCCCACTGGTCATTTCCGATTCGGATGCCGGTTACCATTGCGGTGGTGGATAGGGTGGATGGGATCCGCATGCGCATGGAATTTGATCAATCAATAGGCGTGTGTGAGAGGGGGACTGGGGAGCGGATCGGAGTCGGAAGGTAGAGTGCGGCGCCGAGACGGAAAGGACCCGATAGCGTCTTAGGGTCTCGCGGGGCTATATATCGCGGCGCCCTGTCCCGTCCGTCCCCTAAAACAACACAGACCGCAGCCGCCGCGACTCAGCAATCCAGATCGAGGGAGAGAGAGGTTAGGGTTCGAGAGAGCGAGCGCGAGAGCGGCCATGGCGGAGGTGACGAGGGTGTTGAGGGAGATGCGGCTGGGCAATGATGGGGGCTTGGTGCCAGCGAGTGGTTTGGTTCCCCTCTGCACGAGGCGCCGCACCAAGCTCGCGAAGGATGATTCGGCGGCCGTCGGCGGCTTCGTCGGTGAGATCGGCGCCACCAACAAGGCCTTCGACGAGATCGGCGTCGGGAAGGCTGAGCGTAAGGTGGCGGTTGCGGTTGCGGGGAACAAGGAGGCGACCGGGACAGGCATGACGAAGGCAGCATCCTGGAGTGACTTCGGGACCTGCGGCACCAACCTGGCGGGGAACAAGCCGGCGGCCAAGGCGGAGGGCAAGCCCGATCCGGCGGCCAAGTTGGAGGCCAAGCGTCAGGCGGCGATCAAGGCGGAGGGCAAGCGTGAGCCGGTGGCAAATGGCGAGGGCAAGCCCGAGGAGGTGGCCATGGTGACCGAGAGGGTGCCAGATTCTTTCATCAATAGGGTGCGGGCTCTTCCCACGCTGAGGCCCCGTCCTATCACCGAAGCCTTTTTCTTGAGCAGGCCCAAGCTCTTAAAGAAGATGGAAACTCTTAATTACAATCTCAATAAGCTTGTCGACCTGGAGGAGAACGTCCTGAGGCAGGTCGCTGCAAAGGGGCATGCTGATGTGGTGGTGAAGTACACGGACGGTATCAAGAAGATCTATCCTCTTCCCGGCTATTAGGCTTCGTGAGAAAAATCTAGGTCCGTGCAGGTTGGAGTAAATTAAGCTGCTAGTTGGTTTTATTATTATGTCTACCTAGTCGTCTATCAGTCGCCTAATTTTTTTATAAGAAAATTTAGGTTTAGCCTCTCAAGAGACTTAAACTAATCTTTAACCTAGGGTCGACGCTAAGACTCATGTTGTCCTGATGTCATAGAATTTAGTGCCGAGGTATCTAGCTGAGATCGTAGGCCACGTTTAGTTCCGCCGATTCGACGTCGTTAAACGCACTGTAGCTACAGTGTCGTTTACAGTGTCGTTTTGTTTTTATTTGTTAGCAATTGTTTAGTTTTTTATTTCGTCAATATTTAATACTTTGTACCGTAAATTTAATATGATAAAGAATTTTTTTTTACATAATGTTAAAAATAGAAATGTGATGAACTAGACAGGACCGTAGTCGGTATCTCGCCTTATGATACATGGTCGATAACCGCGCCACGCACACCAGCCGGCACTGTGGTTTCAGAGTGTGGTTTCAGAGTGTCGTCGTACGCAATAGCTGCAGGCTGTAGCACTTTTTTTAACACAGTAACCTACGCTAGTGAGATGCGCTGCTACTGTGCTACATAAAAAATACTAGCTATGGATAGCCGTGGAGATAGGCCATACGGTCAGAAACACTGCAGTTAGGCGCCTAGGCACGCAGACGGCATGCAGAGCCGCAGACCTAGCTGCCTCAGCTAGGCGCCTAGGCCGTAGGCAGGGCAGCACAGCACAGCATGCGACCGCTGGCCCGGCCACATCCTCTCACCTCGCCCCTGTGCCACGTTGCGTACAAACAACAGCTATTAGGCCCTATCATAATTTGTATATGTATGTATGCAATTTTATTTCTCTACAAAGATCATATTTTACTATTTCTGTCTAGCGGATAAGTTATGTGGGAAATTAGTGTAAATTAATTATTAGTATATGAGAATGATCACAATTATTTGATCAATTATCTAATATTTTTTTGGCTTTTTTATTTTTCTGTATGTTTTATTTGTTTTCCTTTAAAAATTTTCAATTTAGCTTCCATAAAAATAATGTAGCAAATTTTTATTTTATTTGTTTAATGTTTTTGTATTGTATTATTTGATTTTGATTCATTTAATCTGGATCCAATAATCATGAAAATTAAGTGATGAATGGATCAAAACACTCGATTACAGGCTCTACATCCAATCGAGTGTTTTCGTGCCCGGCAATAACCCGACAACATATTTATCGTTACTGGTTTATAAAAAAGTACTGCTGACTAATTTATGTGAGAGAAAAATACTATAATTATTTACGACAAATCATTGCCAAACGAACAGCCTGCGAGTGTCCGGGGGCACGAAAACACTGTGCTGTGCTGCCCTGCCCTGCCAACGGCCTAGGCGCATGGCTGAGCCAGCTAGGTCTGTGGCGCTGCATGCCGTCCGCACGCACCCCTAAACTGCAGTGCTTCTAACCATGGCTGGTTTGGTATAAAAAAACAATATTTTTGATTGGGAAATTACGATCATTTACTAACATAATAAACAAACAGACTGTACATGACCTACCTCCATGGCTGTCCATAGCTAGTATTTTTTATGCAGCACAGTAGCAGCGCATCTCACCAGCTACAAGGTAGGTTACTGTGTTAAGAAAGAGTGCTGCAGCCTGCATACAGCTATTGGGTACGGCGACACTGTGAAACCACGGTACCGGTGTGCGTGGCGAGGTTATCCTAAGCTCGGCGTGAGAGAGTGCGCGGCGCCGAGTTTTGTGGCGTTGATGTCGGCCTCATATATTAGGCGTCAAGATACGTGGCGCTAGGAGGTCAAACGTAATTTTTTTTTAAAAAAATAAGATCAAATTGTAAAAAATTAGGTATCAGTCAGTGTTATCTATGAATCGCTGTTCTGTTACTATATGTTAGATTGGTGTTAGGTGTTCTGTTACTATATGTTGGATTGGTGTTATGTGACACTATATCGTGGTGCTGAGCTTTTGGATTATAAATCGTGGCGCTGAACTATGGGATTATAAGTGTTTATTGTATTCTATTCTACGTAGTTGTGTTCCTTTTTGTTTGCACGTTACTATTGCTACATTCAACTGATTGGGTGTCCTTAATAGACAGATGAGTCCCGGATTATAAGTTTTTTTTGGACCTTAATAGACAATCTTTAGAAAGAGTTACTGTTGGCTGTATACTAAGAATTGCATTGCATGGTTTTGAGCGGATACAATTGACTACCAGCTGTTACTTGTGTTCAGAAAAACACAGATGTTTGCGCAAACCAAGGGTCTGTTTACTTGGGATGCGCAAACCAAGGGCCTATTTACTTGGGATGTTCGTACAAATTATGGGTTTTATATTTTACTAGCAAAAGTGCATTGCAAATGGAGAAAAAGTGCTACATAAATATTTATATGTTTTCCCTTTTTATAAAATTTGAGAGCTATAATTTATTTTGTAATGACTATTTATTTTGTGATGACATTCAAATTATAAGCAAATGTTGGCAATAATATGACAATGTATAATTGAGCTTTTATCTTTAAAATAAGGTCCCAAGAGCATCTCCAAGAGTACTCAAAACACACTCTCAATCTAGGATTTTTAGCAATATTGAAAGAAATTTATCTCCGACAACTTCTAAAACCACCTCCCATTTCTTCTGGCACTACGAAAATCCATGCCAATGACGTCGCGCCCCCGCCTTCTCCGCGCCACAGAATTGACGTTAGTACGTCACCGTGGAGCAGAAGCAGCTAGCGGTCGCCTTCTCCTCCGCGCCACAGAATTGACCTTAGTAACCTCACCAACCTCGCGCTGCTCGGATGCGAGTGCTCCGGAGAGGCAGTCATCTCGCTAGCCCTGCTCGAGCGGTGCCGGCCCGCCCCGCTCGTCTTCTCGTGGCTTATAGCTTCGGATCGAGTTGCACCGAGTGTCACCTATGGCTGCCAGTTCAGATCCACTTCAAGCCCGCGTCGCCCGTCGGCCGGCCGTCAGTGTCCACTAACCGCGATGAGACCGACCCCACGCCGGCCTTCCCCGGAATTTTTTATATTTTTAATCTTTTTATTTAATATTTTAATAATAATTGTACCTAAAAAAATTTACGGATCTCACCCTTTTGGTCGCGCTGGTGCCGCTGGCGCGACCAAATAATATTGTCGTCCCATATGTATTGGCGCGACAACACCTGCCACATTAGACAACATTTTCGACGTGGAGTTCTATCGCGCCACCGAGAGTGGCGTGACCAGACTTAAACTTTGAAAAATCATAACTCTTTGATACGATGTCGGATGAAGATAATTTTATACGAAAATTGTAGATCTCGACGAGATCTACAACTTTCTAGTTTTGAGTTTTTCCATTTGAGGATGTTAAGATGCTAAAAAAATTATATAAAATTTTAGGTGCATAATAATCGCGTACCATCGCTTGTCGCATTAGAAAAAGGGCCAGATCCGTAAAAAAAATTTAGATGCGATTATTATTAAAATATTAAATAAAAAAGGATTGAAAAATAAAAAATTCTCCGCCTTCCCCACGACCGCCGCAGCTACCGCCGGCTCAAACCGAGCTTTGTTCTTAGGAAGAAGATGTTATTTATGAAATTGCCACTGGACGCTTGGAAAGTTTCGAC
Source organism: Miscanthus floridulus (assembly GCF_019320115.1). NCBI lineage: Eukaryota > Viridiplantae > Streptophyta > Magnoliopsida > Poales > Poaceae > Miscanthus > Miscanthus floridulus. The sequence goes on from NC_089597.1 coordinate 126,254,099, forward strand.
TGGGTCTGATTTTTTGATAATTTAGGAGTTACTATTTAGAAAATGTTAGAGAAGCCCTTTTTTTCTACTCCCAATTATTTTTGGCGACTTGGAAAACTCAATGATTTTGGGAACTTTTGGAGATGCTCTGATAGGTTTTTTCTTGCATTGCTAAACACAAATATATTTGCTCGTAGATATAATTAAGTTTAATTTTTATAATATCCATACGTTGGTACAATTAAATATCAAATTTCATGAATTCTTTTGAAGACTCGTAAAAATCTGTAACTCAAGTTAGTGTGGAATTAATTATTGATATCATGTGCTACTATGTGTGATTATGACAAAAGTCCGCTCTCAATTTTCCACATCGTTTTATTGTCAGCGGTGGCACTGGTGCATACGTGCAGGAGGCGCATTGATTTTAGAGATAACAAACTACTCAAGATCTAATTCAACGATTTGATTTTTGGACCATCTACTAAATCATGTTATAATAATGAGTTTTGCTTTTAATACAATAACTAGATACCCGTGACTTTGTAATCTTCTATAAGGAGATCCCTACTAGCTTATTTTTCTAACATCTCCTTAAGCCACGTCACCTCCTTTTTTTTTTCTTTGCTAATCACCACAACGCGATTGTGCTTCATGAAAAGAAATAGCTCATACAGTTGTAGAGACATTGGTAAATAAATACTGTTTTTTATAATGTTAGTCAATCGGCAACGAGAACATCTACCTATATTGAATAGTTTATCTACTCTCTCTGTCTCTGAATAAATAGATTCCTAGAGTTGTCTTAAGTCAAACTTTTTAAACTTTCACTGAATTTCTAGAATAAAAATTAAGATTTATAATATCAAATTAGTATCATTAGATTTATCATATAATATATTTTCATAAGGTGCTCATTTTATATTATAGATGTTGTTACTCTTTTCTATAAAGTTTGTCAAACTAAAAAAATGTTTGACTGGCACGGATTCTAGAAATTGATTTATTTGGGGACTGAGAGAGTAATTACTTATTTAAAGAGTGAGAACATGATAGTCAATTGTCATTTGTTTGCTGATATCTTCACACTGATGAGTTAGTTGAGAGAGTGAGACAAACTTTGTTTTCGTATAATCCTTGACCCTCGTGATTGCATTCATGTATATATAATATAACTGTGAAAATTCTCAGGAGAATTCATGGAGAACGAAGAGATGAATATTTCTATGGTGTCCTGAATGGTGTTGTTAGGAAAAATACGTTGGAAAACACCGTAAAAAGGACTGAAATGAGGAAAGAAAATGCATTGCAAACAGAAATAGGTGACACGGTAAATGAGAAAAATACATTGGAAAGCACTGTAAAAAGGACTTAAATAAGTTGGATTGGTAAAAATAGGTGACACAGTCTGCTCAAAGTGGTGGACCGCTTCCACCCGTCCCCACCACCTTCCTTCTCTACTGCTTGTCTCTTCTCTCCCACCACACCCGATCTCGTACCTCAGTTCGCTGCCTGTTGGGTGAAACACACAAATGTAAAATTGTATTCATTTTCTTATCGTAATGTACATGTCAGATGGGTTTTTTATAGAGGTTACGGCCTTCATATTTACATATGAATGACCATTTTACTCCTTTCTAGAATCAATACAACCCTTTTAAATTATAAGGGCGAAGTTGTCTTTTTTACTATTCTAGGCTTCATTCTTTAGCAAGTACTTGCCAATCTTTGCACTGTCTTCTTTTGACTTCGCTTGCCAAGCGAAGTCAAAACCGTCTTGTTTTAATCTTCTCTTTTCTCGTAGCGAAGTCGAATCCTTCCGGGCGAAATCGAAATTTCATCTTCATTTTTTACTTTCCTGCAAGCAAACTTCATTGTAGAAAATATAAATTCAACTCCAAAGTTCTGGGGCTGAGTTATATGGCAAAGTCAAATCCCCAACAACAGTCTCTCGTGGGCGAAGGCCTACTCCAAAGGTCTGAATCCCACGAAGTTTTGATTTGAAAACGAAGATAGAAAACGCCGTCCCGAACTTTGGAGTTGGCCGTTTATAGCCGTTAGACTGTGAACAGTTGCAAGTTTAAAATTTTAATGGTCAATTTTGACCGGCGGAAGTCGAACCGTTAGGTTGGACCCAAGCTTCGCCCCGTTCGGCTTGCCGGCTGAAAAAAGAAGCCGAACAAGCCGGATATGGGGTAAGCCAAACGGGATATACTGCAGCCTTTGGCCCTGTTTTTTTACTGTTTAGACGAACACAGGGAGGTGCTGCTGGTATTTTTCGTGACGCGAAGTCAGAATTTTACTACGAAGTCAAACTTTTGTGAAGTCAACTTTGAAGATAAAGTTGATAGTTGAATTACGAAGTTGCGGTTTGCCTTCTATGTTTTGAGAAGGTTAGTTTGTTGTCATTTTTGTTTTCTTAATTTTTTTTAAAGCTTGTTTTTATTTTAATGTTTTAGATGTCTGGTCAAGAAAAAAAAATCCTTATGTGAATTCTCCTGCAAATTCATCTGGTGCTTCGGCTGAGTCAGATGATGATTTGGCGTCAGTAACTGTTTCAGAGTCAGAACTTGTTGAAGATGATACAAAATTATTAACATTTGGAAGGACTTCAATGACTGAAAACATTCTTTAGAGGGTTTCAGTTCGTATGCCCAAGGATGAAACGACCCCAAGACCCACAGCCAGATGAGTGTGTGGTTTTTAGGGACCAATTCAATGCTGGACTTCGCTTTCCTTGCCAAGGTTTTGTTGAAGAAATTTTGAAGGCTTATAACATTGAGATGCATCATTTGACTCGCTAAGATTGCTTTATTTATTTGGGCTGTCAAAGCACAAGGTGTCAATCCAAATATCAAGGCATTTTGTGTCCTTCATGAAATGCATGCTCAATTTAGGAATAAGATGGTTGAAGGGAAGAAAGTTATCAAGTACTTTGGGTGTTGTAGCTTTAAGCCTGCTCGAGCTGCTAAACAGATTTCACCAGCTTCGAAGAACAAGTCGAATGAAGATTGGTACAAGTTTTGGTTTTATCATAAGGTTCCTTTTGTTGAAGAAAGGAATGGGTCGAGAAAATTGGTTAAAAGTTATCTATTGGCAGTGAAGATGGGTAAGAATGCTTTTGAGTGCAAGCCAACTCTTGGGAGTACCAAGAATTCAAAGATTTGTGAAAAAGCTTACAAGTTAACTGTTAATATGCAAGGTGCTAGGGATCTTTACGAAGAGTACCTTGCAGCTCGTGTCTGGCCTCTTTGTGAGGCTTGGGAATTATGTCGTTTTCATAAGAAAACTATTCGCGGAAAAGATTACATGTTTCCTGATAAAGAAGTTATCAGGCCTGTAATGTTTTCTTCTGATGAAGATTTTGTTGCTGCCATGGAAGTGAAGACAATTGCAATTCTTGGAAAGTTTTTGAAGAAAGAGAATGATTTGTTAGATAAACTTATAGGAACAGGCTATAAGCGCTTGAACAGAGTTCTTGATATTGCAAATATCAAGTATGAAGAGAGGCCGCCTTTGGCTTATTCTCAAGGTACAAAGCCTGGAATTGAAAATGTTACCAGCAAAAAGAGAGGAGGTCCTCAACTTGCAAAGAAGACTACCAAGAAAAGGAAAACTATTGTTGACGTTTCGTCTTCGAGCAAAAGTGCTAGTGAAGAAGAATAAGTTGGGCGAGATGTGGTAAGGCTGGAGACCCTTAGCCAACAAACTCGTGATGCTGATGTGAGAATGATTAGTTTAATTTTTAATTCTAGTGGAATGACTCCGCCGATGTTGACTCTGCTTGGTGAATATTTCCAGAACCTAGGGGCTTCGCTTGAATCTGATTTGAATATTGGCAAAGCCGCTTTGCCTTCGTCACCGGTGAATGTTGGCGAAGCCACTTTGCCTTCATCGCCAGTTATTCTGGTTGTTTCCCCTGTGATTTCTGCTGGTGGCATCACTAATACTGTTGCTGCTACTGTGAGCCAGCTGGAAGAAGGTGAGATTGAAACATTGGCTTCTCAAGAAACTGTGGAGCCATCTTCTCAAAGATTTGTTGTTCAAACTCCTCAAGAAACTTCAGGGGATGTTGATGCTAGACTTCGCGCTTCAACACCCCCCCCCCCGTAGTTGAAACACAAAATGAGTTGCTAAATGTTGATGCTGATTTGGGTGGAAGTGTTGCTCGTGTTGCTGGAGCTGCTGTTCAAAAGGCTAAAACTTGCAAATGGTACTGTTACTGCTACCCTTGACTTCAATGAATCTGAGAAGATGTTTTCAATGAAGAAGCTGAAGGTGCTAGAGCTGCTCGTCTGGTTGACTCCACTATCAATGTTAATACTGGAGAAAGAGTTCCTTGTCAGCTTGAAAAAGGTGTTACCACGGGTTAGTCTTACTGCATCCCTCTTTTATCTTTACTTTTTGTTTTTGAAAATCGATCTTTGATTTTGTGTCTTATTTTTGCAGAAGAGATTTTCCCTGATTCTACATCTCAAAAAGAGACAAACGGGGATGTGGGTAGTATGAAGGAGGTGGTTCATGAGCCTACTACTCCTGTTGAAGCTTTGAAGCCAATTCCTGAGGGAGCTGACCCCGAAGCCTATAAACGTTGCTTGGACTATTGTCAAGCTCAAGGTGTGTCTTTGGATGTTTTTAAATTTCTTGGGATTGGCTTGGACAAACTTCGTATTCTTCCAAAGAAATCAGAGCTTAGGTTATCCAAGTGCATTGATGATGCCTTCACGTTCCAGATGCGGAGGCGGAACTTGCTGGGAAGTCTTTGCTTGAGTTAGCTGATGCCAGTGTTTGTTTTTGCTTATAAGGTATTATTTTTAATTTTTTGATCGATAATTTTGACTTCGCTTTAGTTTTGCAATTTTTTTTTGTTTTCTGTTCTTCATAATGCAATTTTGCAAAGAAGTATATGAAGTTCTTTTGAAGAGGATGCGAAGGCAGCTGCACTTCGTGAGAAGAAATTGTCCAAGGAAGTTGCGTCTTTGAAATTGCAACTTGCTGAAAAAGAGAGAGGGAATTTCTACTGTTGACACTCTTCACATTTTTGAGACAAGATGTATTTCTGTTCAGGCTAAACTTTTAGTAGAAAGAAGAAGATTATGGAAATTTGCAGAAAGAACTTGAGAATGCTAAGAGGGAAAACAAATATCTTGAGAGGAAAATTGCTGAAAAAGGATCAAAATTTTCATGACAAGTGCAACCGTTTATGGGAGTTTTGCAAGAATTGTTATAATAAGTTTGGTGCGAAGCTAGAGGACGCATGTTGGGAGCTTGGAGAATTTGATCCTTTCTTTGGTTGGTTATGCCATCAATATGAGGATTTGCCCACTGTCTTGCAGACAACTACAGACTTGAGTTGCATGTATTTTACTCGGGCACTTTTTCATTTGATGAAAGAAGCTAAGGATCCCTTGTATGATCAATTACTTGACAAGAGTTACAAGTTTCCTTCTGTTGAATCTTTGAGTCAAGTTTCATCAAGGACTTAGGTTCTTTGCAAAAAGTACTTTCATGAGTATTGGAATCAAGGTGGCCGGGAAAATACTTTCATGAAGGCTAAACAAAAGATGCAAAAGGTTAGTTGTGTTTTGTAAATTTTTTGTTCTTTCTTGTTTTTATTTTCCGATTGATATTCTTTCTTTTACAGCAACTTGAGAAGGAGATTACTACCTCGGAAGCTGAAATTCAAGAAGCTGAGTGGGCTGCAACCGAGAGGGCCATGTGACGAGATCCTAACATATGGGTATGTTAAGCCTCGGGTCCAATGGTTTTTGACCGAAGAAAGACCCCCCGACCGACCCCTTCAGGATCACCCGGGGGCTCGGGGGCTATGCCCATCGGGCACGCTCGTGCGCACCCACTGGCAAAGAGACCCGACCAAGCTTGACTTGGCCACAACCTCCACTTGGGGCTCGGGGGCTCGCCCGAGCCCCAGGCTTGTGATCTATGGCGCATCCGGGCCTGGCCCTTGGCTCCTGCCCAGCTAACGACGCCAGCCAAGGCCCGGGCGCAAGAAGATAAGCCCCAAGCTACCGATGCTCGGGGGCTCCCTGGCGCCGCTCCCTAGGCACGGCCCTGCCAACTGCTCCCCCGATAGGGTCATGTCTGGGGCGTGACACAAGAAGACAAAGCTTTCCCTCGGCCTCTAGGGGCTCGGGGGCTTCCGAGCCCGCGCGTCAGCCCCTGGAGCCGACCTCCTTTGCCACCAAGAAGACTCTAGAAGGTCCACCCGGGGGAGGCCGGTCCAAGCCAACATAGCCTGACATGCAGAGTGTCAGAACAGAGCAGCCGGACGATGCCTAAGGCTTCTTCGGCTCCAAAACACCGCCAAGGTCCATGGCGCACCGCTGCAAGACCTTCCTAGACTCCGGCGCACGTAGACCATAGACTAGTTCCCCCAAACCGCCATGTTCCCAACCTATCTCATTATATAAGGGATAAGGTTGGACCTAGGAGGGGAGAGGATCCGAGATCAATCACCAGACACTCCATTCCATTCCATCCGCCTCCGCTCCGCACCGGGAGCAAGGCAACCCACACAGAGGGGCACTGAGAGCTCCTCCACCGCATCCCGTCGTCTTCCTCCTCTCCGACGAGGGGGAAGGCTCCACCGGCGGCGAGGCAACCTTAGGATTAGCACCGAGCTAGTCCCCTACCAAATCTCTCTTTACACTCTGTTGTAACTATGGCAGAACCATCCGAAATAACACGCTTTCAGAGGCACTTGTCTTCCACTAGACACTAAGCACCCCAAAAGTTAGCTACAGTGGATAGTTCCATCGGGCACACCCCAAAGGAGAACCCAAAATAATCCACATTTTCATCCAGGATCCAATAATGAGAACAAGTTTATAATACTTAGTCCATTTCATACAACAAGAATTCTTGAAAAAACTTATTACAATACCAGAGTTCTGAGTACGGAAATTAAACAGCAGAATTAAAATAAACATCTAGCGATTCGATACAAGGATCCATCTGAGCCCACCAGAAGAATCCTCCTCTCAAAAGCCATCCTTAAGCTGCACCTGCAATAGGGGTAAATAAACTCTGAGTACACGATGTACTCGCAAGACTTACCCGACTAGTGGGAATAATTTCTTGACTCCAAAGGATATGATAGGCTTTATGATTTGATGGTTATCTTTTAGCAGAAAGCATTACTAATCTTGAATCCTTATGTGTTCATTTTATTAGCAGTCTAGATTTGTCCATTAACTAACCATTCTAGGTAAGCACCTGTTCTACTTTCAAGCAGAAGTTGAGCAATCAGATCCATTCTTCACCTTTCATCTTCCCGTTCTTACTACGATGCTAGATCATAGTCATGCCGTACCGCATCATGCGGTGATTCATGAACCAATGTATCCTAGATGGGTACCCTGAAACACACGCCCTACTTGTACCGCAGGCATAAGCAAGACCAATCCACTACCCTCCTATCACGGGGTCTAGGTCCCCATCCAAACTTGGACTCTAAGCCCCTGCTCCTGAGTCCCGGACTCAGTGCGATGCTTAGACCTCTACCATCCCCGCCTCCAATTAGTCGGTCCGGAAAGAGCCGAAACCCATGATGAGAGAGCAATGAGCCTTCCCGCGCCCATACATAAGTATGTGTTCATGATAATAAGTCTATGACCTGACTATCATCCATTGCAACAAACGGTCCTTAACCGACATGGACAGGGAAAACAGTGCAACCCAATTATGCCCCGTTGGCTACGGGACACAACCCGTTACACCCACTGAAACCCATACCATATCCCTGCCCGGTCTCCATTTTTCCTTTCACCATATAATTATGAGAGTAATAGTAATAACCATCTATTGTGAGTAACAGCAGGTTACCCACGCTACCGAAACCTAAGCATAGCAACTACATGGCTCGTACTAGTAGGACTCATAGGTAGGAATATCTATACATGTAGTTTTCAATATAACTCCTGAAATGTAAGTGCACATAACATATATATATATATATATATATATATATATATATATATATATATATCCAATAACCATTTCAAAAATAAGGGTTATGCATCGGGGCTTGCCTTGGGCAGGCGGGGTGTCAGCAACTGGTGGCTCCGAGGCTCCCTCGTGGATGAGGACCTCCTCCTCGTATTCCTCAATCACCTCCTCGAACTCCTGCTCGCCCGCAGTCACAAACTCTACCAACTCGTTATCTACATGCATGAAATGATGATGCAACACTTAGTAATACGGCAACAACAACTCTTAAAATACAGCTATATATATCAAGCTACTAAGCTAACTCTAATGACTAAGGTACCAAGCTAAGCATCATTCCCATCAACCCAGTAGGGTTTCACCTAACCAGTGCTACTTAACCACAAAAACATATTCTAACTCTAATGAACCTACTGTAAAAATTTCAAAGCTAGCATTTCTACCATTTCATCACAAAAATTCATTCTCTAAAAAATCATAATAATAGCAAGCATTCTAAAATAAATAAAGTAACCCTAAGGATACCACAGAACTATATGAACTAAATATACTAACAGATAGATCACGAATTTAGGAATCTAACAAAATTTATTTCATAATTTTTGGACACATACATGATTTTATTTAATTTACCAAAGATCAGCTCAAAACTAAATTGGAAAAGCATTTACTAATTCCCCGGAAAAAGAAAACTAATCTCACCGGCCCACCCACGTGGCCCACACGTGCGCAGCGCGCGTGCACGCGGCCTATATGCACGGACCATGCAACGCGGCCGGCCCATGCAGAAGGAAGCCCACGCGCGTGGCGCTTTTGCAAAAGACCCCTCGTCTTTCTATCAAACTCACCCATGATCCTCTCTACTATTCCTACCTCTCACCGACTCCCCCATTTAACCCCCTAGTCTTTTCTAATTCTCCTCACGAGCCCCCCAACGACCGAGCGCATGATGGCGTGGCATCCGCCAGCATAACGTGGCTACGTCGGCCACTCGGGACTCACGCCGATCGATCCAAGGTGTCGACCTCCACCGCAGGCTTAAACGACGATGATGAGTGGCTATTAGGGGTTGCAGGATCTACTGGGAGGAGCTTCACCAGTGAGTGGCTTTCTGTGATGGTGACGTGAACGTTCCAGCGAACTAAGGAGGCTATGGTGCTAACGAGCTGGCATACGAGCATACGAGGCTTATAGCGAAGATGACCGAGTCGATTGATGAAGCGAAGGGTGATGGTGGGAAGCTGACCATGTGCGCTCGATGAGGTCTGCAGTGCTCCATGGTGGCGCCACCCCATGATGGTAGCATCAGGCAGGGTAGCAACATGGCACAGTTGCGCAAGTCATAGCAGGGATTGAGACGAGGCTAGGAGTGCAACTGGTTTGGCCTCGGGTGATTAGGTGGGGGTTTGCCTATCCACATTGACCGCACGCGGTCATATTGGCCCGGCGGCGAGGGAACAGCCAAATTGGCGTTTGGCCATGCTCAAATCAAGGCTGAGTGGGGGTGGTAGGTGAGAGAGGCCATGAGGGTGGGGATACGGGCACCAGGAATTGATGAGAGGCAATTGCTCTCTGGCTCGCCGTTACCACGACGCGACGGTGGCGGAAAGCAGAGGCGTAGAGGGGAAAATAAATGGGCGGCAGGTGCGGCCAGAGATTCGACTGCATGCACCTTGGCGGGGTGCGGTTGTGGTGGCCGAGGGACCCTCGTCCAAGCGCAGGGGACGAGTGCGTGCATCAGCGATAGGCCATGGCCCACGCGCTGCAGCGCCATTAAAGGCGTGGCGACGCCGTGCATGGCCACGTGCGGAAGGCATCCTCTTGGCCAAGGAGAGGCAACACAGCATAGCACAGGCGTGATGCGACGTGATGCGATGGTAGCGTAGCGACACATCGTGGCAGGATGGCCAGACGATAGCGGATCGGCCAGGGCATCGGGCCTGCGACGGCAACGGCACCGTGCGGCCAGGCCAACCGGCCCTCAGCGACTCGCCGAGCATGGCATCGTGCGTGCGTGTGTGCATGTGTCGGACGCGTCGATGCCGCGACGCCGTGCCTCTGAGGTACGGTGACTGCGCCCACACTGGAAAATCGGTCGAGAACGTGTTGTGCATGGTTTTTAAAGCATCAACCACGACCCATCTAGCTCGGTTATGACCCAACCAACCTGGCCGAGCTGAAGATGGTACCTAGGGCTACTGAATGGAGCAATATACTTGGACCAAGGTAGACTAGAGAAGAAACTATGAGTATGCCAAATGGATGCTGTCAACCGGCGCCCAAACAACATTTTCTAGCTTTTTGTAGCAATTAATTGATGACCAAAGCACTTACTAACTAAACCAACCCCTATACCATTGACAAGTACTTACTTGGATGCAACCCACCAAGCAAAAATATAGCACAAGCCTTTAGCGAAATTTTTCAGAATTAATTCACTAATACAGCATTGTCACACCGTTTTCAACCTTGAAAATTTGCTAAGTCTTGGGCTGAATTTTAATCCAAGTTCCATTTCTAAGCTGTTAGAAATACCATCTAACAATAATATTTTTCAACAACAAGTATTTCATTGTCACCTACAAAGTTTGTACTCCTAACTTTATTAAAGTTCCGTATATACATTCTATGGTGTTTTCGTTCAATAAAAATCCACGAACATCCTTACTTGATAATTTCATAAGTCACGAACAACCTTTCGTTTTAAGTTTTTACGGTTCGTTTAAATTACACTGCTTCACTTGTTCATATTATGACCTGCAATAACATTTAAACATGATGCTTATGACATGTTTTAGTAAGTGATTTATGGTGTAACACCGATGGTGTTACTACTCTCCCCCCCCTTAAGAAAAATCTCGTCCCGAGATTTATGTGCCTAGTGTGGGAAAAAGAGATAAAAATAAATTTCGATTTAAAATGATTACCTCGACGAACTAGCAAGAAGATAGGGATAATGCTTTGAGATATAGCTTTCTTGCTTCCAAGTTGCTTCGTCCTCCAAGTGATTTTGCCACTGAACTTTATAGAACTTCACCACCTTGTTTCTAGTCACTCTTTCTTTTTCATCTAAAATTTTAACGGGATGCTCAATATAAGACAAGTTGGGCTGGAGGGAAAGTCCTTCAATTTCCATTATTTCCTCGGGAACTCTCAAACATTTCTTCAACTGAGAAACATGGAAAACATTGTGTACTGCTGACAAAATGTCTGGAAGTTGGAGTCGGTAAGCAACAGGACCACATCGCTTTAAAACCTTATAAGGACCAACATAGCGAGGGGCAAGCTTTCCACGGAGACCAAAGCGATGCACCCCTCTCATGGGAGATACCTTGAGATACACATGATCTCCAACTGCAAATTGTAAAGGCCTTCTTCGCTTGTCCGCATAAGTTTTCTATCGACTCTGAGCTGCCTTCAAATGGTTCTGAATAATAGTAACTTACTCTCGAGCCTCCTTGACAAAATCAGGTCCAAAATATCCACGGTCACCCACTTCAACCCAGTTAAGCGGGGTCCTACACTTCTTTCCATACAGAGCTTCAAAAGGTGTCATACGAATGCTTTCTTGATAACTATTGTTGTAAGAAAACTCAGATAGTCTCAAGCATTCATCCCACTTCTCAGAAAAAGAGATAACACAAGCTCTTAACATATCCTCCAATACCTGATTCACCCTTTCTGTTTGTCCATTCGTCTACGGATGATAGGCTGAACTTCGGAGGAGACGAGTTCCGAGATAGTTCTAAAGTTGCTCCTAGAAGCGGGACAAAAGACTGATCCCCTATCAAAAACGATAGTAAGGGGAACTCCATGTAAGGTCACAACTCGGTCAAAATATAGCTGAGCATACTTCTTGGCTGAATACCTAGTATCTACTGGAAGAAAATGAGCGGACTTAGTGAGACGATCCACAATGACCCAAATAGAGTCATAGCCCTTGGATGTGCGAGGTAAAACCACAATAAAATCCATGGAAATATCCTCCCATTTCCAAACCGGAATGGGCAATGGCTATAAAAATCCAGGCATACGCATGTGGTCCGCCTTAACTCTTCCACAAGTATCACATTCCACGACGTACTGGGTGATATCCTGCTTCATATTTGACCACCAATACAAGTGGTGCAAATCATGGTACATCTTGTTACTGCCAGGATGAATGGACATCTTGGAATTATGAGATTCATTCATAATCTTTCTACTAAGCTCCTCATTTGACGGAACCACCATTCTGTTCTTGAACTTCACTACTCCTCGGTTATCAATACTAAAATGAGGACCACGCCCTTCGTCAATCAACTTCTTTATGTGAGGAATTTCTAAAGTATCTTGCTTTTGCTCACTAATAATTTGTTCAAGTAATTCTGAGACTAGAGCAATGTGAGCTAGCACCTCAGCATGGTTGAGAGACAAGGATACTTCTTCTGCCTGGTGCGACTTCTGACTTAAAGCATCAGCCACTACATTAGCTTTTCCAGGATGGTAATGAACTTCAAATTATAATCCTTGATTAATTCCAACCATTTCCTTTGCCTCATATTTAACTCGGACTGAGTGAAAATATATTTGAGGCTCTTATGATCCGTAAAAATATGAACTTTGTTTCCCAACAAATAATGCCTCTAAATTTTTAGAGCGTGCACCACAACAGCTAGCTCTAAATCATGGGTGGGATAATTCACCTCGTGCTTTTTCAGTTGACGTGAAGCATAAGCTATCACCCATCCATCCTGTATAAGCACAATCCCAGCCCCATCTTCGAGGCATCACAATATACATCAAAGGGTCTATCAATATCCGGTTGGGCAAGAACATGAGCAGTGGTAAGGAAATGCTTCAGAGATTGGAAAGCTTCCTCACAAACCGGACTTCATACAAACTTGACATCTTTCTGGAGCAACTTGGTTATTGGTTGGGCTATTTTGGAGAAATCAGGGATGAAGCACCGATAATATCCCGCAAGACCAAGGAACTGACGGATCTGATGTACTGACTTAGGAGACTTCCAATTTAACACATCTTGTACCTTGCTTGAATCCACCGAGACACCTTCGGGAGTCAACACATGTCCCAAAAACTGCACTCAATCCAACCAAAATTCACATTTACTGAATTTGGCATACAGCTTGTGTTCCCTCAATTGAGTCAACACTATTTGGAGATGTTGGGCATGCTCTTCTTTGTTCTTGGAGTAGATCAAAATATCATCAATGAACACCACCACAAACTTGTCCAACTCCGGCATGAAGACTGAATTCATGAGATACATGAAGAATACAGGAGCATTGGTGAGACCAAAAGACATGACTAGGTATTCATGCAGCCCATACCTAGTAGAGAAAGTTGTCTTTAATATATCATGGGGTCTGATCTTAATTTGATGATAACCCGAACGAAGGTCAATCTTGGAGAACACATTTGCACCAGCCAACTGATCAAACAAAGTATCAATATAAGGTAAAGGATACTTGTTCTTAATGGTTACCGCATTGAGAGGGTGATAATCCACACACATCCGAAGAGTGCCATCCTTTTTCTTCACAAAAATGGCTGGACAACCCCACGGAGAAGAGCTAGACGGATAAATCCCATTTCCAATAATTCTTCTAACTACTTCTTCATCTCTGCTAGTTCCTTAGGAGCCATGCGGTAAGGACGCCATGAAATAGGAGCAATGCCAGGTTCTAACTCAATAGTAAACTCCACATGCTTATCCGGTGGTTACCCAGGTAAATCTTCAGGAAAGACATCCAAAACTCACAGACCAAGGGAATAGAGGCAAGATCAGGAGAAGCTTCAGCATAAGCAACAACTGGTGAGGATGGACCAGAAGGCATAAGAAGAGACATTCTATCCTTAGAAGAAGGAAGTCGTAGCTCAACAACTCTCTGCTTAAGGTTTAGAACTACCCCATAAACTCGCAACCAGTTCATACCTAGAATTGCATCTATGCCTAGTCTAGGCAGCACCATGAACTGGAGACGATACGTGTGAGTGGCTAACACCAATTTGACTATGACCATCCGGGTATTAACGCACAACTGCACCCCCGGAGTGCTGATTCTATAGGCGATAGGGATAGCCATAAGAGATATATTGTGCTTCTATACGAACCCCATGCTCATGAACGAATGTGATGCACCAGAATTAAACAACACATATGCTGGGTGGGAATCAATGGTAAACATACCAGCCATAATAGGTTCATTCTGCAAGAGTTCCTCAGCCTTGGTGAAGTTGACTTGCCCAGAGCGGCTCAATGGCACCTTCTTCTTGATGATCGTCCGCTTGATTAGACAAGAGTTAGCTAAAGGCTGGGAAGACTATGTAGGCTGGCTCTGCGGACACTCCCGAGCATAGTGGCCCTCCTTGCCACACTTGAAACAAGCGCCAGGCTTGTTCCCCTATCCCAGACGAGGCAGAACCTCTTGTCCCTGAAGCTACAGTTGCACCTGCTGGGTAGGTGCACGGTACTGCATGGGGGGTGCCTGGTGGGTCTGCTAGGGCTGACGGAATGACTTCCCACCTGAAGACTGATAAGGCACCCGCCTAATAACATGCAGCTTCTAAGCCTGCGATTGACTAGAAGACCCCATGGTCACCCGCTTGAGGTTCCACTCAGCCTAAGAGTCACGCTGAAGTCCCTCCATGGTAATAGCAACATTCATCATAGCACCAAAAGTCTAGTAGTTCCCTGTGTACAGCTCCTTCTACAGACTACAAGAGAGGCCGCGATAGAAACGGTCCCTCTTTTTCTCATCCGTGTCAACGTGAATCCCAGCATACTGTGCCAGATGGTTGAACTTGTTTGCATAGTCCAACACAGACATGCTCCCTTGCTTCAAGTCTAGGAACTCCATCAACTTCCTGTTCAGTAGCCCAACAGGAATATAGTACTCTCTAAAAGCGGCAGTGAACTCCTGCCACGCCACATGGTGGTCCACCGGCTGCATGGCATTGAACGTGTCCCACCATGCACTTGCGGAACATAGAAGCTGCTGCGCTGCAAAGCGCACCTTCTGCTCATCGGTTATGTTAAGCAGCTGGAACTTTTGCTCCAAAATGTGAAGCCAATGCTCCGCATCCAGAGGCTCAGCAGTCGGTGTGAACGTGGGCCCCTCAGGACCATAGGCACCACCCCCGTTCCCGCCATTACCTCCGTGGCCTCCACAAGCGAAGCCATCGATACCAGTGCCAACAGCTCCATGGCACGGGCCGACTTGCGATGAGCAGCCAACATCTCCGCCATCATCTCCGCATGAGTCATCGGAGGTGGTGGTGGCGGTGGAGGAGGAGCCAACAGTGGGGCCTCGTGGCTGTCCCCATTGGTGCCATTATCCTCACCATGGCCATTCTTACCCCAATCTGCCCCAGCGCTGGTACTCCTATGACCAGACCTTAGGTTCATTTGTAAACAGATAAGAACCAACCATTAGGGACAACTCCTCCAGGTTAGGATCAAGAGACTAGAGAAATGATAAGGCTTTTAGTTATCTTACTAATTTACTAATCAAAATTTTACGTGTGGGGGAGGCTAATTTAAATAAGATTCTGATGCATGCATCGGCCTATACGTTCACTCAAGCCGGAATATAGCGACATTCAAAAATCTTTGTCACATCATACACTGATTACCGCATACTAGTTGATTCTTACGCAATGTAAGTAAGTGTACCTGCAAAAAATTGGTTAGATAATACCAGTGCCACTAACCTATATAAACCATATTGCTAGGGCTTATACTTATTTACATAATTTATCGCATCCTACTTTTTTGTAAAACTTTTGTTGGTCAAATTTTTAAGTTTTCAAAAAGAGTTGTGAAACTCGTAACTCATTATTGGCTTTGATACCGCCTGTGGCAGAACCATCCGAAATAACATGCTTTTGGAGGCGCTTGTCTTCCACTAGACACTAAGCACCCCGAAAGTTAGCTACAGTGGACAGTTCCATCGGACATACCCTAAGGGAGAACCCAAAATAATCCACATTTTTCATCCAGAATCCAATAATGAGAACGAGTTTACAATACTTTGTCCATTTCATACAACAAGAATTCTTGAAAATAACTTATTACAATACCAGAGTTCTGAGTGCAGAAGTTAAACAGCGGAATTAAAATAAACATCTAGCGATTCGATACAAGGATCCATCTGAGCCCACCAGAAGAATCCTCCACTCAAAAGCCATCCTTAAGCTACACCTGCAACAGGAGTAAATAAACCCTGAGTACATGATGTACTCGTAAGACTTAGCCGACTAGTGGGAATAATTTCCCGACTCCAAATGATATGATAGGCTTTATGGTTTGCTGGTTATCTTTTAGCAGAAATCATTACTAATCTTGAATCCTTATGTGTTCATTTTATTAGCAGTCTAGATTAGTCCATTAACTAACCATTCTAGGTAAGCACCTATTCTACTTTCAAGCAGAAGTTGAGCAATCAGATCCATTCTTCACCTTTCATCTTCCCGTTCTTACTACGATGCTAGATCATAGTCATGCCGTATCGCATCACGCGGCGATTCACGAACCAATGTATCCTAGCTGGGTACCTTGAAACACACGCCCCACTTGTACCATAGGCATAAGCAAGACTAATCCACTACCCTCCTGTCATAGGGTCCAGGTCCCCGTCCAAACTTGGACTCCAGCCCCCGCTCCTGAGTCCCGGACTCAGTACGGTGCTTAGACCTCTACCATCCCTGCCTCCAATTAGTCGGTCCGAAAAGAGCCGGAACCCATGACAAGAGAGCAATGAGCCTTCCCGCGCCTATACAAAAGTATGTGTTCATGATAATAAGTCTATGACCTGACTATCATCCATTGCAACGAACGTTCCTTAACCGACACGGATAGAGAAAATAGTGCAACCCAGTTATGCCCCGTTGGCTGCGGGACACAACCCGTTACACCCACCGAAACCCATACCATATCCCTGTCCGGTCTCCATTTTTCCTTTCACCATATAATTATGAGAGTAATAGTAATAACCATCTATTGTGAGTAACAGCAGGTTACCCACGCTACCGAAATCTAAGCATAGCAACTACATGGCCCGTACTAGTAGGACTCATAGGTAGGAATATCTATACATGTAGTTTTCAATATAACTCCTAAAACGTAAGTGCACATAACATATATATATATATATATATATATATATATATATATATATATATATATATATATATATATATATATATATATCCAATAACCATTTCAAAAATAAGGGTTATGCACCAGGGCTTGCCTTGGGCAGGCGGGGTGTCAGCAAAGTCAGCAATTGGTGGCTCCGAGGCTCCCTCCTGGACGAGGACCTCCTCCTCGTATTCCTCAATCACCTCCTCAAACTCCTGCTCAGCCGCAGTCATAAACTCTACCAGCTCGTTATCTACATGCATGAAATGATGATGCAACACTTAGTAATACGGCAACAACAACTCTTAAAATACAGCTATATCTATCAAGCTACTAAGCTAACTCTAATGACTAAGGTACTAAGCTAAGCATCATTCCCATCAAACCACAGGGTTTCACCTAACCAGTGCTACTTAACCACTAAAACATATTCTTACTCTTATTAATGATTTAATATATATATACATATACACACATACACTAAAGCGGTGGTACTTAGCTACCTTATTTCCCAATCTATTCTAGGGATACAGAAATTATAGTAAACACATAATAATCTAATAAACTTACTGTAAAAATTTCAAAGCTAGCATTTCTACCATTTCATCACAAAAATTCATTCTCTAAATAATCATAATAATAACAAGCATTCTAAAATAAATAAAGTAACCCTAAGGATACCATAGAACTATATGAACTAAATATGCTAACAGATAGATCACGAATTTAGGAATCTAACAAAATTTATTTCATAATTTTTGGACACCTACATGATTTTATTTAATTTACCAAAGATCAGCTCAAAACTAAATTGGAAAAGCATTTACTAATTCCCCGAAAAAAGAAAACTAATCTCACCGGCCCACCCACGCGGCCCACACGTGCGCAGCGCGCGCGCACACGTGGCCTGCAGGCGCGGACCACACAACACGGTCGGCCCACGCGCAAGGAAGCCCATGCGCGTGGTGCTTTTGCAAAAGACCCCTCAACTTTCTATCAAACTCACCCATGTCCTTTTTGGCTCATCAGTTTCAGGCTCGTCCTGGTTGTCGAAGTACTTATTCATCGTAGCTGCCCGGTACCTATGCTTTTTGACGAGGAATCGTCTATGCCTCATGTACACCATCTTCTTGGATGCACTAAGGTAAGTGTAGCAGGTACCATCAATGCAAACTACGCAACCTGACTTACCTTTGATCTGCCCCGACAGTGAAAAAAGACCAGGGTAATCGGTGATGGTGACAAAGATGATGGCTTTTAGAGTGAACTCCTTCTTTAGGGACGTATCCATCATCTTGACCCCATCTTCCCATAGTATCTTCATGTCCTCTATGAGCGGCTCTAGGAACATATCTATATCATTACCTGGCTGCCTAGGTCCAGAAATAATCATGGTTAGCAAAAGATACCTGCGCTTCTGACATAGCCAGGGAGGTAGGTTGTAGATGGTGAGGATGACCGGCCAAGTGCTGTGCGAGCTGCTGAGGTCACCGAACGGATTCATCCCATCAGTACTCAGTGTGAACCTGACGTTCCTCACCTCGTCGCCAAACTTTTGGAACTTGGCATTGAAACGCTTCCACTGCTTGCCATCAAAAGGGTGCCGTAGCTTGCCATCGTCCTTCGTGCGCTCATCAGATGCATGCCAGGACATCAGCTTGGCATCCTCAGGGTTCCCGAATATAGCATGCAGGCGATTGATCACGGGCAGGTACCACATCGATAGGGCCGGACATTTCCTCTGCGTGTAACCCTATTCTTCCTCGTCCTCAGGAGACAGGATCTGCTTCTTCATGGTACTCTTCTTGGCCGTCTTCTTCTTCTTCGGCCCTCTCTCGTCGTCCGCATCCATGCGACAACTGGCATTCCTCTTGTACCGACTCACGCCACAGTGTGGACAGCTCTGCAAGTTCTCATACTTGCCCCGATATAGGATACAGTGGTTAGGACAGGCATGGAACTTTTTAAGCTTCATCGCCACTGGCTAGATCAGCTTATTTGCTCGGTAGGTATTGACGGGCACCTTGTTACCCTCAGGGTATGTGTTAGCAAGGATACGTAACAGGTCGTTGAAGCTAGTGTCGGACCAGCCATGGCGAGCCTTCAGCATCAGCATCTGGAGGTTAAAACGTAGCGCCGTCCAGTGCTTCGAACAGTCTTTATAGAGGGGATCAATTGCCGCCTGCTTCATCTCTCTGAAATTCTCAAGCCACCTTGGGCATCCAAACAGAACGTCGTCGTGGTCAAGACAGTTAGCGATTGACTCAAAAAGGTCCGCAGTCTCGGGATCCCTCACTGGCTCACCGTAATCACCATCATCGTCGTCAGTCGTGTCTTGGAGCAGATCATCCATCGTGATATAATCACGATCTGCATTGTCGTCGCCAGTAGCAGCATTGTCGTGCCCGCCGGCCGCTGCTGATGAGGTTTGTTGTTCGGGATTCACCGCCACCGTCGTCGTTGTCGATGAGTTCCCTCCTCCAGATGCACCGGCACTCGGATCCTCTGCTTCCCCATGAAACTTCCATACAGTGTAATCCTTGACGAAACCGTATCGGATCAAGTGAGATTTCACCGTGTCATCTCCATGGGCAAGAAGGTTCTTGCAGCTCTTACACGGATAGGTGGTGAGTTCCCGCTTCAGACTCAGACGATGCCTTTTGGCAGCGGCAATAAACTTTGTCACATGTTCCAGGAAAGCTGGATCTAGCCTCGATGTCTTGTACATCCATTCCCTGTCCATGACCGTGCACACACAACAAATAACGGAAATGGCGCATATAAGCACAACAGTACGAAAAAAGACAACCGGGTAGCTCTAGATCTGATGATTGCTCTCTCCAAATAGATCTAGATCTAGATCTTGAGAAAAAACACCCAAATCATGGTAACGAGATAGGATTGAGGGTTTAAGAGCGAGAATCAACCTCTTGCGATGCCCCCCTTCAACAAATCCAAGGGCAAAACCTCTCTCCCTAGAAAATGGCCACTTTTTAGGGTTTTGAGGTCAAAACCCGAAAAAATAGAGGAGGAGCTGTGGGGAAGAAGGGTGGGTGCAGCTGCATTTATAGCCCAAACTTAACCGAGGCGGGCACAACAGGGAAACCGCCTCAGTTAATCGTCTATTAACCGAGGCGGTTGCTTTAGAACAAACGCCTTGGTTAATCGATTAACCGAGGCGGTTGCCCTAAGCAAACCGCCTCGGTTAATATTGATTAATAGAGGCGGTTGGCTTAGGGCAACCGCCTCGGTTAATCATTTAACCGAGGTGGTTACGTTACAACAACCGCCTCGGTTAATAGGTATTAACCGAGGCAGTTAGGCAACAATGCCCTCCTAGGTTAAATATTAGCCGAGGCGGGCAACCGGGCCACCCGCCTCCGAGGCTATTTTGGAAACGCTGCGCAAAATCTTTTGTGTAGTAGTGTGCTAACAAGAAGAGTAGGGTTTCTTCTCCAAAGTCCAAACCATATAGCTGCAGCCGCCTCCTCATTTCTCTCTTTCACCCTCTAACTCCTCACTTCTCTCTCAAATTGTTGAACCACCCGGACTCCACTGACTCCCTACACTAGCCCGGAAGCCTCACCCACATGGACGTCGCTCCTGACCAGACGCGGCCGCTCTCGCCCAAACGTGGTCACCCCCACCTAGTGGCCGAATTCCGCCGTCCCTGCACGAAGGCACATCACGTCCTTGACTGGCATCTACATTGAAAGTCGAGGAGCAGGATCAAAAGTGGAGGCCTATGATCCGAAGCGCGGATCTCCTCGATGTGCATATGAAGTGGAGGTGTGGCATCTGGAGTAGTGGTGGTTTCAACGGCGGTCCTCCTCGTCGCACGAATCCACATCAACCAATTCCTCTCCGTGTGGGGTGCAAGCGACATATCCATGGCATCTAGCACCCCAATCCGTGGTGGTGGTGGCCGGATATACGGCCCAACCCCACATCCTGGTGTACGAGGAGCACCAGCGCAGCAATGGCACAAAACGGGAGCGGCAGGCTTGGTTGGCTCTCTCCGGTGTGCTTTTTTCTGTGAATGATTTTGAGAGACTGGAATTGCCACCTTCTGTGAAAATAGATGTGACCTTGATTTAGAGGCGAGATGTTGCCCGCCTCTGAAATCTTATTTCGTAGTAGTAGCCAAACATCTTATACGCCATAATAAACTCTCAAGACCGTTCAAATTTCGTCCATGCCACAATTTGGAGTGGATTTGAAGACATATTAAGTACACATAACAGTAGCAACATACAAATCATCTATACATATCCAACTTTATTAGCATGATTACAATAAGTGCACATCAGGCTGGCCGTTCCAATCCAGTCCCATGGCTAGTAGTAGACTAACTAAGCTTGCACGCACATCACACGACTGACTCGTCAAACAAGATGATAGCAAAACCACTAATAGCAAAACCACTAGATGCTAGCGCCGTTTTACTCCTCCCTCCACCGCCGTTACCCTGCTGCATCATCATCTGTCACTTGGGGCTGGGGCTGGGGCTGAGGAAGGATAAAGATCTGCTTGATACCGTTGGTGAAGTCGACGCCCACCTCGGCGTACCCCTTCTCCGCGTGCTGCCTCAGGCAATCCTGCTCCAGGTCCACGAAGTAATTCCAACGGGTGATGTTAGCTAGCACGAGTGCTACGGCCTCGGGTTCCTCGGGGAAAAATTCGGAGTAGAGTTCGATTTCTTCTTGGGAGAGAGGAGGCAGCTTCCGCGAGGGACGCGTCTTGATCATCTCGATGAAAGAGTCGGGCACCCTCTCCTTCGTGATCATAGCCACCGTCGTCGGCTCGGCGGCCTTGCACTCATCGTCCTTTGCCGCCGCCGTCTCCATTGGCTCGGCGGCCTTGCCCTCGTCGTCCTTTGCCGCCGCCGTCTCCACGATGCTGCTGCTCCCGACATCCTGGTGCTGCGGGCGCCTCGTGAGGTACGCCTTGGTCGGTGCAGGTGGTGGCGCGGCGGACTGCAGCGCTGCGGGCGGCGTTGTTGTATTGTATGTCGAGAACGAGACCCAGGGCGCCGCCGTAGCGCGCGCTATATACTATGTGACATCGGATCGATACTTGTTTGCGTCGGACTCGATCGGACTCCTTCCGCCTCTCAGATCACACGAACCGTAGTCGATGTGGATGCGGCCGGTGTGTCTGCTCCGACTCCGATCCAATTACTCGCCTCCCTCCTCCCTGTAAAACTGCTATTCTTGCAAGTTGCAAATCACGCATCCAGTGGTTTACCGATTATATTCATGGAGTATATATATAGACACTTTTGCTTGCACCCTGCAGATTCAGTTTTGACATGCTACGGCCTACGTCAATTTTTGCAGCCACCGGCTCAACATCAAGGGCCACATTTACCCCGCGATCAAAGCAAGTTCAAGAAAGAGGGCCTCAAACAAGCAAGGGTTAAGTGCTGTATAATGAAAACAAGTCCATTTATGGTGTGTGGTTTGAGGACAAGAAAATATGGCCATCCATGGATTTTAGGATATCAATATCATAAGTACACAAATGTATTTTGTAAACGGATAAAAACAATCTTCAGAGTCGGTTAGTAAAACCGTTTCTATGTCATCAATTGTAAAATTAAATCCCTACAAATTGATTTTCAAGAACGGTTTTCTTAAGGCAACTGCCCTCTTTTTAAGTCAGCCGTTGCTAAAAATAATTTTCAATTTTTTTAAAAATCCTAGAAGTTGTATAAATAAACAAGAATAAGATTTTTTTTTAATATGGCCAGAAGTCCGATGGACCAACCACCACTAACAGGATTTAATTTTCGCTATTTCTAAATAAGTGCGTCAGTTACACCCCAACAGGTTCTATCTCCTACCACCGCACCATACAGCTATCGTACGAAACTTGTAATCAATATTTTGACTCATAAGCAATCTTATAAATGGGAACATTTTCAACAATACAGTTTTTACAACTTTGATATAGGCCATGTCTCCATCAAGGTCATTTGAATTTTTTTTCAAAAAATTAGAATTCAAAATCTGAGAACATTCATCTGTATAAAATCTTAAAATACATTGATCCAGACATACTAGACTGCTCCGGGATGATAAAAAAAAAAGTTGGATTTTCAGGGGTTACTAATAAAAAAATTATCAAATGAAACGAAATTCAGAGCTACGAATAGTCATCCTTGGCTACCAGAGCCAAACCATCCCTCCTATCATTGTTAGCATACAAACAATGCAGACCACAAGCACCTTAGAATTCCAAATGTCCATGAACATGAGCTTTATACCGTTATTTTTTTTATACAATCCTAGCAGTAGCAGCAGCAATGCTCACTTGAAACAAGAGCAATGGAGGTGGAAGAATGGAGGCGGAGAGTAAGGATTAAGGAAGGAGCAGTGACTGGTCGCATACCATCCGAGGCTCGGGAGCGAGCGGGAGGAAGAGCATACGGAAGACGAGGTGGCTTTGAGGGAGTGGAAGGCGGCGCAACAGGCGATGTTGCCGCGGTTCTCGGTGACCGCCTGACCGGCAGCCAAGCGTCGCGCATGTCGAGCCACATGAGGTCACCGACATCCTCGAGGTACCACGCCTGCTCAGATCTCGCCGCTGCTGCCCGTAGGAAGATGAGCGGTTCCCAGGGGCGCTCCACCATCGCCTGCTGCTCGACGGAGAAGGGACGACAGTGGGGAGGTGGAGGGGTGGGGATCACACGCCAGTGGGGTTAGGGCGGCGCCGACGGGGCTAGGGTGAGGTGCGGACGGGCGGTCCCGGCGGAGGGAGGGAAGGAGGAGACCGAGCAGAGGGGCGGACTAGAGGCAAGGCGCGGCGGTGAGGGCGGTGGTGAGGCGTGGCGCCGCCGCCAGCGGGTGCGGGGTGGAGCCGGCAGTAGTGCGGGTGCAGACGGACGGGGTATGGAAATTTGGAACCGCAAAAAATCATGGGTGGGTGGGGGGAGCTTAGGAGTTGCTGCGCTCGCCCTCGTTGGTGGGCTGAGCCTGTGAACCTCAGGCCCGAACGGCAGGTCAGCCTGTTTAACTACCGCTGGGTACTGAATAGGTATTTGGTACCCATGTACCATATAGTAATACTATATATATATATATATATATATATATATATATATATATATATATATATATATATATATATATATATATCAAAGTTGTAGATCTCGTCGCCCTCTATAATTATGATATAAATTTTATCTTCATCCGACTTTATTTGAAAATGTTATGAATTTATTTGTGCTGCAACTATTTTTAAGAGCATTTAAGAATCGATTTCTAGGCACTTATTTTTAGAGGCGGTTGACATAAACAATCATCCGTGAAAATCCTATTTTCAGAAGCGGTTCTCTTAAGCCGACCTCCTTGAAAATAGATCTATTTTTTGTGAGGGTTTACTTAATAGAATTACCCCAAAAATGTATTTCTAGGGGTGATTTATAAGATACAGTGCTCCTGCAGCTGGTTACAAATGGTTTGCTAAGTGAACCGTCTTTGCAAGAAATAGAAGGGGGTCTTTAAAAAATCTTTTTTGTAGTGGTGTATCCATGCTACCTGTTTGGTTGGATGAATGGGGCGAGCCATTTTGCTATTTGGTTGGGATGGATGAGAACACTTGACTAATTGTATTTGTATTATTTAAAAATAACAACTAATTATACACTAATATATATGCACCAACACTAATTTTGTCATGATAGTTGCTAATTACAAATAAAATATATTAATTAACGCTTGCAACATTCGTTTTTCACCCTTCTTCTGTACGACGCAACGCAAGCGGGGGATGGGCAAGCAGAGGGATGCGCCGTCGCGGCCTCTTCTGGAAGCGAGTGGAGGGGGCGGCGGGGAAGGGCTGCCGCAGTTGCAGGCGGGTGGAGGGGAAGGAAGGGACAAGCCAGCGATGGCACAGGCCACCGGAGGGCTCTGGCTGGGTGAGGGCCGGGAGGAAGGTGCCGACCGCAAGCGCAGGTGGCTGCCGGTGAGCTCTAGTCGGGCGAGGACGGGAAGAAGGGGCTAGCGCGGAGCTCTAGTCGGACGGGGGACGGGAAGAAGGGGTCGGCGGCAGGCAAAGGCACCGCGGGGGATGTGCGGGATGGAGGCGCCATAGGGAGTGGAACGAGCTGACAGGGACTTTTTTTTATTTGCGGGAGCACGTTCGGACGGAGTCACCGGACGTCCTCCTTGTATCATTGTCGTAGTCATAAGCATACTCATACTCATATATCATGGCCCTGTTCGTTTCGCTGAAATTTGGCTTATGTTGATGTTTATGCTGATTTGTTGATAAATGAAAAGATTGTTCCTTCGCTGGAAAATACTGCAGAAGTAGTGTTGAAGAAATATATGGTTTTCGATGAATGAGCTGAAACAATCCGTGAAAACAAGTAGAGGGATAGTTGATGTTCTTCATATCAGAGTAAGAGGGAGTGAAACAAAAAAAATCAGTAGGAACGGTCCTCATAAAACAATTGTTACTTTGTTTTTCTTTTTTTTGAACCAATTGTTACTTTGTTCAAGAACTAGTGGTTACATCCTTTTATAGCAATCAATGATTCAATGATTGCGAGTGGCCATCACCTTGTTTGGCTCTGACATAAAAAAATTTCTGGTTTTGCGTTTTTCTAGTGAAAAATGAGCTTTTTTCCGTGGGATTTGTACACAATTCTCGTGAAACTCCGAGTTTCAATCAAATGAGCTCTCAACCTCGGCATTCAATGAACTCAGGTCAGTAGAACCCTGTACCCAGACTTATGTCAGGTGTGACGTGCTCTCTCTATCTCTGAACATGACGTGTGTGCTCTCGGAGAGGACAGCGATCGACGGCGTGCGCTCGAATCACACACATGGCACCAATCTTGACGCAGGCTCCACCTTCTGTACCTCCTCTGCTATTCTATCCTCCTCTTTATTTAAGGGGATGTTTGGATGTAGGGACTAAAATTTAAGAGGTGTCATATCGAATGTCACATGGAGTGTCGTATGGGATATTCGAATACTAATAAAAAATAAATTACAGAAGTTATTAGTAATCCACGAGACGAATTTATTAAGCCTAATTAAGCTATCATTAGCACATGTTTACTGTAGCACAACATTGTCAAATCATAGATTAATTAGGCTTAATAAATTTGTCTCGCAAATTAGTTTCAATATGTGTATTTAGTTTCGTAAATAGTCTATATTTAATACTCCATGCATGTATCCAAATATTCGATGGGACAGCGACTAAAGTTTAGGTGGTGGAACTAAACACCCCCTAAAGACCTATTTTTTTCAATTTGGCCCTTTTTTGGAAGAAAATTCTTGTGTTGGCCCCCTGGGAACGTAAACTCATCTTTGAACCGGGGGTCGGCGCATCTGAGGCCGCGCTGATGTGGCTGGTACCTCGGCGCCAAAATACGTGGCTCTAAGGTCGGAGCCACAGATCTTGGCGCCGAGCTCGGAGCCACGTACTCTGGCACCGAGATACAAAACCTAAACAGGGCCCGGCCGCCGCAGCTCTCTCTCGCGCGGCTTTGTCTCTCCCTCTCTGTCGCGCTCTCTATCTCTCCCAGTGCCGCCGCCAGCCAGCCCCGCCGTCGCCCACGCCTCCTCCGTTGGCTGCCGCCCGCTCCACCGCAGTAGGCCGCCGGCCGCCGGCCCCCGCACCGTCGCCGCGCCCCCCGTCTTTGTGCCATTCCCGGCCACCCTCGTCGCCCCCTTCCCTCCTCCTCCGCGCTGTCTGGCGGTGAGGGCGGCCCACCACCGCTCGCCGGAGGTCCCGCTGGCCGGCGGGCCTGCCCCTTCGACGCCCGCATCCGTGCCCCACTCCTCTATGCCCCAGCCCCTCCAGTACCTCCTGCAAGGTAATTTTTTTAGTTAAGTTAAATTAGTTAATCTACTTTAGGTAATTTAGTTAGTAATTTTTTAGAATATTTAGCAAATTAAGTTAGCAAATTTAATTACATAGGTAGAAAGTTAGATGCTTATTTATTTAGTTATATTATATACTTAGGAATGTATTTATGTAGCTTATTTAGTTAGATTAGATTGTTAGATACATAATTAGAGAGCTAGTTACTTATTGATTTAGTTAGCTAGTTAGTAAATGTAGTTACCAAATCTCTTATATTGTTAGAGAGATAGTTAGGCAGTTAGATACTTATTTGTTTAGGTAGATAGTTAGGTAATTTAGTTAGCAAATGTAGTTAGATATTATGGTTAGTTATCTTATAATAATATACCCGTAATAACTTAGTTGTTGTGCATACCAACTAGATGGACAACGTAGTCACACTGTATCATGGAGGAAGTGTGGAGGAAGATGAGTTTGGGAATGTTAGTTTTCTTGGAATGCAAAGGGTGCCAGTGATATTCGATGATCGGCCATTGTTTTGTGAGTTGTTTGGTAGGGCTCATGATGAGCTTAAATGCAAAGAATGAGTTTCAATATTTGGATTTGGTTGTGCGGAAGTTGTCCAATGATCCCACCCCTCATGGGTATTCACCCCCTAATGGTCATTCACCCCCTCATGGGTTATCGCCAGAACCAGAGAATTCGGCACCCACTGAGCCTCCATTACCCAAACGCGAGGTGGATGTGGAAGCTGTGGTTGTGGTGCCCGATGCTCAATCCATCCTGAATGAGGTTGGTGTATGTCCTGGTGTCCGTGCAGAATGTGGGACTGGTGATGTTGTTCCCTCAGGAGATGCCTTTGACCCAGAATCATCCTAGTAAGTAATTTAGTAACACTTTGGCTTTCCTTATTCTTTGTTCATTCCATTCGTTTGTCTCAATGCTATCCATATTTATGCTTTAAATGCAGGAGACAATCCTGATAATGATGGTTGTGCTCATGTTCCTCCATCAACCAACGTGGACCCAGGATTTATGGCCTCTAACAGTGTGGATGTTGATATTGTGGATGATGATGAGCCTTATGGCACAACAAGGGCCGTTGATTCTGATGATGACCGCCCTGTTGCAGCTTTGAGCGAACAAGAAATGGAGCTCATCAGACGTTTGTGTCCTGATCGTAATCCACTGGTTCATAAATTCAGCGACCTTAGTCATTCTCAACATGCTTATGGAGAAGGAAGAGATGACAAGCTGCTAGAGGCTCCTAAGGCCGGTGACAGCGTGGAAATTCAGAAGGACATGGTCTTCAAGGACTTGCCCACCTTAAGAAGGTGGTTACAGTAATATTATGTGAGACGTTAAGAGACCATTCAAGGTGAGGCACTCCTATGTGGAGCGCCGTTACATGGTGGTGTGCAAGATAGCAGATTGCAATTAGAGGGTCTGTGCTCGCAAACAGAAGGCCATAGGGAAATTCAAGATCATAAAAATTTTAGGTCCACACACTTGTGCCTAGACAGATCTAAAATAGAAGCATAGGCAGTTGACCTCTACCCTCATTGCCAGAAAGTTGTGCACAACTTTGAAGGGTCATCCCAACTTGAAGGTCAGGACAATTATGGAGATGACTAAGGAGATATTTAAGTATGACATAAAGTATAGGAAAGCATGGAGGGCAAAGCAACGGGCCAGGAAGATGATATATGGGGACTGGGAGGAGTGGTACGATCAGTTGCCTGCAATGTTCAATGCAATGAAAGCAGCTTTCTTGGAGTAAGTCGACACTAGCCCTCTTGTTGTTTTATGCTTAAGTAAGTTGTTGTTTGAGCTAGTGGGTTTCTACTTAATATCTCACTTCTCAAGCATGACATCTAGCATAAAATGGTGGCTTCACATGTTAGCTTAAATATCCATAATGTTGTAATGTTGCCATGATATATTGTAGAGACAGAAGCATTGCATTTTCAAGTTAGACAACTGCATAATGACCTTTCATAGCACGTAACCGAAGGGTACTCCCTTTCCCATCCAGACTCCATGTGGACAAAATAGCACCTAACAGAAGGGCTGAATTTTTTGTTTTGCTCTTTGTTATTTTCCTCTTTTAGCTTTGTCGTCTTTCGTAGTAAACTATTGCATTGTACTCTTGTTACCTAAAAATGTTTAGATATTCCCAACAGATCTGTATTATTGTTAGAAAAGAGAAAAGAAGTCATGGCCTATTGGCTGCTGATTTGACTGTGCCAGTAACAGTGGTAGTATGATGATGATATGGCATTCATTTGAATAATAACTTATCTTTGCATCTTTGCATGACAGAGGCTAGCACGTAGGCTGTGGCGTGCTGTAGCTCATTGTGGTTGTGGAACTAGCGCTGCGATGGACGTACATGGGCCACACGCACAACAATGGGACACACCTATAGGCCTCAGTACTTCTTCTCGCGGAGGTATATTTTCATTACATGCTTTCTTTAGTTGAACAGAATTAAATGCTACAATCCTGACATGATATAATGACTTATGTGCACACATCATTTAACCTCTGTCTACATGTTCTGAAGGACAGAGCTCGTCATGCGCGACTGTGGACACTTTCCAAGGCCACGGAGACGAGGACGACGAGGTAGACGATGAGGAGGCCGAGGAGCGTGGTTATGATGAGCTTGCCGAGTCTCAGCTCCAGGACGCTCCTTCGACTGAGCCTACGTAGGTTGCAGGAACGAGACGACGTCGTCCGTCTTGCAAGTACACTCTAGGCACCGGCGCTCTTAGCCACCAGGTGTCGGATACCGTGAGAAGGGGTACCCCAAGCAAGAACCAAAAAACTGCTTAGACCCTAAAAACAAGAACCAATAAGACAAACGAGGTCTCAGCCAAAAATCTCCGATTCGCCCGAGGCCCCCTCACCGAGGCCCCCTCGCCCGAAGCCCCCTCGCCGAGGCCTCAGAAGAAGTACCGATTGTCCGATTCGCCCGAGGCCTCCTCGCCAAGGTCTGCGATTCTCCTATTTCGCGCGAGGCCGGCTCGCCACCAGCCCCGCGACCACCGCTTTGACTAGACTACCCCGGCTGGACATCACATCTAATCAAGGCGCTCAACCACTCCGACAACCACACGACGGCACAGTACGACGAAGTGACAGACCAGCACGTCAGCACCCTGCCATCCACGGCGGGACTGTGCAGGGGTTACCGGCTACTGTGCTGCCTAAACTCCTGCACCAAGGACAAACACGACGTGGGAGTCAGAACTGGGTTCCTGTGACCTCGGGACCAGCGAACTGACCGAGTTCCGCCCCGCCCGAGACTCCCGGTAGGGCCTCTGGCGAGCTGGCCATGCTCCGCCTCGTCCGAGGCTGGGCTCGTCCCGCAACCTCGTCGCCTCCACCTCAAAAGTCGCTCTAGCAGGCTGTCGCATCCAATCAATGCGCCCAGCTACACCCACTACGTAAGCCACGATCGGCAGTGCGCCGCGACAGGAGCGACGGGACAACGGTCAAATCGCCTTTTTACCATCCCTTACTGACAATACAGGGTCCCATATCCTGTAGACGCACGTTCCGCACTGTTCCGCCTAAATCAACTACGACGATGGCCGCCAAGACCCCGCATCGCCGCCTGCAAAGGCCTCGGCACAGCGGGTCTCGGCCTCAGCGCAGCGGGTCTCGGCACAACCGACTATAGCAGCCACCAGGCCTCGGCACTTCATCAAGTCAACAAATGTACAGGAGCGCAGCATGTCGCCGGCCTGGAGACCATACCGACTAGACACCGATGGGAACTCCCACGACGCCGCGCTGCTCCAGGGAGCAGAATACGTCAGCAAATAGTAGCCCTCTCATGTACTC
Source organism: Miscanthus floridulus (assembly GCF_019320115.1). Taxonomy (NCBI): domain Eukaryota; kingdom Viridiplantae; phylum Streptophyta; class Magnoliopsida; order Poales; family Poaceae; genus Miscanthus; species Miscanthus floridulus. The sequence continues at coordinate 126,284,868 of NC_089597.1, forward strand.
CTGGCTTCCTCCTTGCGGTTATAAAAGGAGGTAGCCGGTACCATTTCCAAGGGAGAGAGCAACGGGCAGAAAGACAAACACACCGATAGAACAACACACTTCTACGCTGCTTGAGAACAACGCCTCAAGCAGCCCGCACCACCCCCGCCGAGACCTGGGGCTAGCTCCCTCTCTCACCTAGCTTGTAACCCCCTACTATGAGCACTCCGGTGCAAGGAATACAAGATTGATCCCTCAGACTGGACATAGGGCCTCGATCGCCTGAACCAGTATAAACCTTGTGTCTCTTTGCATCACCATCCGGGATAGGAGCACGCAGCACAAATTCACTCGTTGGTTGAGGGACCCCCGGTTCCAAAACACCGACACCAGGGTACGGGTAAGACTAGGAGATAGTGACGACGACTTGTAGGTTAAGACTATGCTACCAACTTAGATTCGATGCCACAACTATTTAGGCTGTATGGACTTTGCTTATTTTGCATGTGTGGATATTTGGATAGTATGTAGTTACTTTCCTATAAGTATTTGAGACTGTATGGATATTGTGGACTATTTGGACTATGTAGGACATGTTATGTTGATTGTGATGTTCGATGTGGTTGTATTGTACTATTTGGACGATTAAATATTTGGATTATATAATGATGTCTCTGTTTGTAACTATGGATGCTCCTGAAATAAGGAAAACTCTTGTGAATTTTTCCGTGAATCATTAATTATACTACACTGCAAAAAGGCACAAATATAGTACACAGATTAAATATAAATTCATTAGAACGTGTATAGTCCAATCGTATCGTACAGACACTTTGCAGATGAATCTAGGCTTTTCAGTAACAGTGAACGAATCTAGGCTTTTCAAACAATGAAAATAGACTTTTCAGTTACAAGGACGAGGAGTACGATGACAGCAGCGATTTATCACTTCACTTACATAGTACACCTATAGCATCTAGGCTTTTCAGTGATTTATCATATCAACGACGAATAGACTTTTCAGGAAATGAATCTAGGCTTTTCAGTGTCCATTGAAATAGGCTCTTCAGTGAAACTAATTAGGCTTCTTGGGACCAGTTATAACACATTGAAATGGCAACTAAACCTGCCTCTGCCTATATATACGTAATGTTGGATGCATTGCTACTTACTTCCTAACTAGTATTTTCTTTCGTTGCAGTACCAATATCTAGAGGGCTGTCCAGAGGAAGAGGAAAGGGGAAGAGAACTCCCATTGTGTGGGAGGGTTCTCTTGGTCCCGATTTCTTTGAGGAAGCTCTTTATGAGAGGTTCTCAGTTGAGAGCAAAAGTGATTTCACCAAAGAGGCACCACTAAGAGGATACGATGAACGGAAAGAAGAGTGGCCAAAATGTATGCATGGTGAGGACTGCCTAGTGTAGATGTTCACCGAGGGAATAGATGGAGGTCATCGTTTCTTAAAATGCCCGCGAGTATGGATAATTGCTATTATTATTTGTTTCTTCAATATGTTCCTCTTCTATATAACTTACAGGACATACTTATTGCAGTCTTCCTTGGCCGAAGAAAATTATGGGTTCACTAGGTGGGTCGATCCTCGACCTATTTATCCGCATGCGGAGTACATCTACTGCCTGTAGGACAAAATCTTCGATCTAGAAAGAGAAGTTAGCAGCGGTTACAAGGATACCGAATAGGACGACAACAACAATAGTGCCGGTTCACAGGAGGCACTCTACAATGATCTATATTGCACCTGCCCTAATCACAGGAACAAGGGGCCTCCGTCGCCACCCCCGCCGCCGCCACCACCAATAATGACAGGATACTATAGAGAAGGTGCAACATAATTTGCTATGTGGCCATACTACTAGGACAAACCAATCTTATTAACGGGCCACATTCATGTGTTTGTTTTTTTTGTTTAATTACCTAAGGCATGTTAGGGTTAGTCGAAGGAACTATGTACCCTTGTTTGGCATATGTTTTCATATGTCATTTCATGTGCTTGTTGTTTGCTTCAATTACCTAAGGCATGTTAGGTTTAGTACAGGACCTCTGTACCCTAGTTTGGTATATGTTATCACATGCCATTTCATGTGTTTTATGTGTTGAATTAGGTAATCCACTACTTCGTTACATTTTATTTGCACTATGTGAACTCGTTTCACTACCTATGCAATATTAAACTCAATATTATGACAACAAATAATGAAACCAACAACACTATGACAGGTCCAATAATAGAGCACATTAATCAACATAACAACATTTGAAGTACATAACGACAAACTAAATAACGCAGAACATGCCCTAGGTACGTCCATACTTAAAGTGCATTACATGACAACACAATGCAAAGTACAAGATTAGACAACATTATTCATTAATAAATCATATAACTAGCAAGTCATGAAGATTAATGAGTGCAACGAGGCCACTTTCCCTTTCTCTGGACATCGAGATTCTCCTTCATCGCTGCCTTCGCTTGGCGCGCACGCTCAAGCTTCCTCTCTCTCTCCTCTTCCTTGTGCTCCTTTTATAGAGCCTCCTCTCTGCGTCTCTTCTCCATCATCTCCTTGTCATATGCCTCCCACCGTAACAGTTTCTGCATCCACTCCTCGTCTTCTGGCTTGATCTCAGTATCGATCCACTCCTCGAAATCACAGAGCGGTGGAGGGGTCTACAACAAATACAATTGTTACAAAACAAATAAATCATGCAAGACTTTATTTGACACAAAATAATTACTACACAACATCAATTTCTCACCATCTTGTTAATGCGGCACCGAGGAAGTGTAGGCTCAAATGCAAAATTGGCACACATCTAGTACCTCTGCCTATATGTGTTCTCTTCATCGGACTTAGCTACCTTGCAAGGATCACCGCATCAGCACATGGGCACTGGAACACCACTAGGCAGAGGCAATGGGTCGAAGGCATTTCCGGTCATTCGGCCATAACTACAATTGAACCAAATTTGTTCTAAGAACCGAAAGCAATGAACATTAAACCCTAAACCTAGGGTTTTTTCATTTGTTGCACATAAATGAAAACATAATGTAACACGATGATAAGATATTACATTGGCTTACTAGCTTTACCACGTCTTGACATCCTACCGTTACATAATACAAAAAATAAAAAATCACTTCAAACATTAGGTAATAACGTATCTAGGGTTGCAAAATAGATGCAATATATATCAAATCAATGCGTAAAAAATGATAAGGGGAGAGAGGATACCTTGCTCGTGAAGATGTATGGGTCAAATCCAAGTTTCCAAGGTCAAATTCGTCGATTCAAGAGATTTGGCGGGTTAGGGAGAGGAAGAACCCGAGAGAGAGGAGGAAGAAATGAAAGCAGCCTCGGCAAGGGAAACTTGACCGTGGGTTTTGAATCCATGCTCGGCGTTAAGATCTGTGGCTCTGAGGTACCGGCCACGTCAACACCACTTAGGATGCCCTGTTGTGCGCGGTCAGGCACCTCAGAGCCAAAATCTGTGGCGCCGAGACGTGTTACCTTGGAGCCATGAGTTCCGATGTCGAGCCCCAAGGTTAAAGATGAGTTTACGTCTCCCGATAGGCCAAACTTAATTTTTCTTTAAAAAAACAAATTGCAAAAAATTGAGCCTTAAAGCCGCACGCAGCCCAGCCGCACCCTGACAGCCCTCGACAAGCGGCGCGGCGCGGAGCCAGCCAACGGGCACCCGAACCAGACGCTCCCCAGCCGCACCTCGATCGCCATGGCGACGACGCCGCAGCCGCCGCCTCCCCCTGCTCCCGCCGCCGCGGCCGGGGCGCACACCGTCTTCGTCTACGGGAGCCTGATGGCGGACGAGGTGGTCCGCACCATCCTCAAGCGCGTCCCGCCCGCCGCCCCAGCGCTCCTCCCAAACTAGTACGCCCGCCCCTCCCTCGAACCTCCTCCCCACTTGCCCTCCCTCCGCCTTCCCCGCCTTGGTGTTGGTGGTGCCCCTCGCCCCTCGGTTCCCTGCGGGGGCGTCGCTTTCGTTTCCCCGTCGTCGTCTGCTACGGCGCTGTTGCGCGCTAACGCCGTGCCGATTGCATTGCCTTTGTTTGTTTTTTTGCGGGGCCAACGTGACGAGATGCTCTCCCCACCTTCCTCGTCACTGCGTCAGTTGGACAAGTAGATGAGTATTACTATTTCCGCAAGTTGCGATCATGCGATGGTTCACCGATTCATGGAGCGGATGTGCATATTATATCTGTGTGCGCGCCACACACGCCAACAGCGAGAGATTCATCATAATGTATATATTTGCTTACTTTAGCTTTCAACCTGCAAGTTCAGTTTTAACACGCTACGGCCATTTTTCTGCAGCCACCGGTTCAACATCAAGGGCCGCATTTACCCGGCGATCCTGCCCGTTGAAAGCAAGAAAGTTGCTGGGATGGTTTGTTGGTTGCTGTCACATAGAACTGTTTGAGTTTCAAGAATCAAATATTGCTCCTCCACTTACTTTTTATTTATTACTATGCTACTAATTGGTTCTGCAGGTTATGACGGGTGTTACTGATGAAGAGCTCCAAATTCTGGATGCGTTTGAAGATGTGGAGTACACGAGGACAAGAGTTGAGATATCATTGGCTGTAAGTAAATCTGGCATTTGATCTGAGCCATTATTATATACAGGCAAATATATGGTGATTAGTGAAGGAATGAAACCAACTCTACTAGGAATTCAGTTGTTTCCACGCTGCCTAACCGACAAGATACAGTATGACCAGTGTCGTTTCTGCTTTAGTCTAACCTGGAGCTGTAACTACAGTACCATCTCCTAAGGCACCATTTTTTTCAGTACGAGATCAGATCTTCCATATGATATCAGCTACCAGGTCGATTATGAATACCTTGTTCTCTACAAACTTTTGCACGAACAATCATGCTTCCCCTCATCTGTTCATCCTTGGAATGCCATCCTAGGGGATTTTAACTGGAAAGCCATCGTTCATTGTGTTTGGTTCTTGTTTTACCCTGGAAATACTAGCACTACTTGCAGTCTGTGATTTCTCATCTAGAGGTGCTTTGCTAAAAGAAATGTGGTTTTGCATTGTAGGACTCTTCAGATAAAATGCTGGCTGACGCTTATGTATGGAGTGATGCAGAGGACCCCAATCTTTATGGCGAATGGGATTTTGAGGTGAGGAAACTTGTTTCCTGCAGTCCTGGGATGTTAACGCTATGTGATTATTCTGATTCTTTAATCCCCACACTTGATCCTCGTGAATTCTATCTATAATGTATCGTCACGCTATGGCCATAGGAGAACTGCAGCTACCTTAGGATCCTATCAAATGCTGAACTCTATCAGCCATTGCCATCCTCAGGATCTAAATTCCCATTGCAACCACACTCTGTGAATGTAGCAATTTGTTAGCATAATTCCGGCAACTACTCTTTATCAATACGTCTTCCACGTCCTCATCTATCTGTTTCCATTTACACCCATAGCCCAAAATGTGGTATGTACATATGTGGCCTTGTGCTTTCTAACTACAAAGATTATCTCTTGCCGACAGGAGTGGAAGAAACTGCATATGAAGGATTTCCTTGCGATGACGAATGGTTTCATGCATGAACTCGAACAGCCTGAATCCAAGACCAGGGTGGAGACCTACGAGTCATTCATGCAACAACATGAACAGCCTGCACCAGGGACCCAGGTTGAGGGTTGAGAGTTGCAATCTGCTGGCTGCTGATCTACATCTAGTCATTCTCCTGGAGGAATTGCATTGGCATTGGACTGTACCATTTGTAATAGGTCACCTATATGATTTGTGAAATAATATCAGGATTATCCTATAATAATTAAGCATACAAATAAATTGTCCACTGAGATTTCTGTTGATTCTTTATGTCATTGTTGATCCCATGGCTGGTCCTCAACTGCTGATGCACGGTCTCTCAATGATTTGTGAAAGATCGTGATTATCCTATATAATGCAATAGTTAAGTATATGAATATCAAAAAGCTTTTCTTGAGATTTCAGTTGATTCTTCTGTCATTGTTGATCCCATGGCTGTTTGTGAACTAAGATCCTGTGATATAGAATAGTTAAGTACAGCAATAAAAAAAATTCACTGAGACTGTTGATGAACCCACCATGGCTGGTGCCTGGTGCTGAACTGTTGATGCACGGTCTTTAGCAGGTACAGACTAAAAGGAATTCAGAAACAACTAAAATCTTACTAGCTTGCTTCTGGGAATGTCGGATTCCTTTTAATTCAGCTGTATTCGTTCTAAGTTGTGGCTGCAAACACTAGGCAGAGTATTAACCTACTACCATCAACAATCTAAAATTTTCAGTCAGATTGTTGATGAACCCATGGCTGGTGCCTGGTGCTGAACTGTTGACGCACGATCTTTCGCAAATAACAGACTAACAGGAATTCAGAAGCAACTAAAATATTTAGCTTGTTTCTGGGAATGTAGGATTCCTTTTAATTCAGCTGTATTCATTCTAAGCTGTGGCTGCAAAGACTAGGCAGAGTGTTAACCTACTACCATCAACAATCTAATAGTATCTCCAAAACTTTATTGGTCAACTCTGACAAAGAGCATGAGCCAACTGCAACCAGGACCTGACTGAAATTAAACAGGAAAAAAATTAGGGAGAAAAGGCTCAATTCCTCATAAATTCAACAGGAAAAAAAATTAGGGAGAAAAGGCTCTCAATTCCTCAGAAGATGCTGGATTTGGGACATCTGTTTATACAAGCACAAATAGGTTCGAGGAAAGAATAATTTATACAAGCACAAATAGGTTCGAGGAAAGCATAACTATCATAATTTTTTTAAAACGATAGCTATCATAATTTATATCGCTTGGTGTTTACTGATCAGTAAATTGATCAATTTTCGAAGCCAAGTTCCTCCCGGTGCTCGAGCACAACGGCCATCCACGCAGCGTCTTGCAGGGTCTCCGGGCGCCGCAGCTCCACGTCGGCGCGCAGGGGATCGCGGAGGCCGGCGGTGAAGAAGGCGAGCTGCATCGGCTCGGTCACGCCGTCGCATCTGTCCACAAGCCCCAAGAACTCTTCCCGGTACTCCGCGACGGAGCCGGTGTGCCGCAGTTGGATGAGCTCGCGGAACGCGTCGCTGCTGCGCGTCAGGGAACCGAAGCGACGGCGCACCGACTCGGCGAACTGCGGCCAGGTAGGGACGCCGCGGACGCTGGACCCCGTAGTACCAGATCTGCGCCTTGCCGGTCATGTGGAAGGCGCCGTTGGTCGATCTTGACGGTGGAGAGCTCGCCATCGACCGCCGTCAGCTTGGTCTCGAGCGATGTCAGCTTGTCGAGGACGTCGCCGAGCAGCTTCTTGAGATCGCTGAGGCCGGCGTCCGCCATTGCCGGACGAGGAGCAGGAAACACTAGGGTTCGAGTCGGCGGCCGCAGGGTACGAAGCAACTGGATTTTATCGGAAATGCTTGGGGCCGTCCGTTCGTCTCGACGCCAGCTTCCCGGCCTGCGGATGCTCTCGTTGGTGGGCTGGCCCAACGGCCCACCGCGATGTATCCACTCTTTTATATTTATTTATCGGTATTTATTGGAACAGAGCGTCCATCCGTCAACGTTTTCGTTGGTGAGCCACGACGCCAGCCTATATAACACCCCCTTAGAGCAAGTATAATAGCAGGCTGTAAGTCGACTAAATACTGAGGTGGAGGAGAGAGGGGAGGAGAGAGAGGAGAAGCGGGCTGTAAGCTTACAGCCGGCTTGGGCACAAGAACCAAAAAAATCTATGAGAGAAACAAGTGGGCCATGTATTAACTGTAAAGAGCCAACTACTATATAAATAAGCTGAAAGAAAACTGTAAGGAACCTTACAGCAAGCCAGCCGAATTATTACCCTTCCTCTTATTCACTCATCACCGCGGTTTATGATAAAAAAAAATCACCGCGCATAGCACACGCTCCATCCACGCAGCTCACAGCGACCGACTGGGGTGGAGGCCGTGCTCATCCCGTGCTCGCCGCGGCCGCCCGCGCCCGCGCTCATCTCGGCCAGCAGCTGCAGATGAAGGCGTCCAAACGTAGATGGCACCTTGCCGCAGCCGCCTCGTGTAGATGCAGAAAGATGCTAGGCAGAGGCGATGCAGGTGGCCGCCGACTCGACGTGCCTCCGGCCACGCCTCTGCGTCGCCGTCGCCCTCTTGACGATGGCCTGCTCGTGGATGGATCTTGGCCGGCGGCGGCGTGGTGGGTTGGCGCAGCCGAGGCGCGCGAGTAGCTGCGCTCCCTTCGTGCGGCCGGCTTGATCAGATGTGATTAGCCTTCCCGTGGAGTCCTGGGCGTCCGTTATATAGGCAAGGCAGCAGCTAGGCTAGCAACGGAGCCTCTTGGACCGCACGCACGCGCCGCCAGAGCAGCTCCAGTGTGCCAGAGAAGCGAACCGAAGGGAAAGAGAAATTTAAATAAGATAAATGGTCAAACAGTAATCGTAGAAGTCAAAGAATTACGTTTATTTGTGGGACGGAGGGTACCACTCAGATCAGATGTGCTGTGGTCTCTCTTTTATTTATTGTTTGCTGTGCTCCTATGGAGAGAAAAGTGGAGCATGCTCGGTTCGTGCACAGAGGAGTGGAATCTTTGCATGCATGGCCTGACAGTCACAGTTCGGTTCGACGCGACACTGGAGCTGCCAAGCGTGCCCGAGATGCCCGGCGCCGATCTTTTTTTCCTCGTGCACAGGATGAAAAGCACGTGCTTATCGGTAACCCTTCTAAGGGCGAGTTTGGAAGGATATAAAACAGAAGAATTGGAAAACACAAAAGAAAGTGATATAGGCATCCTAGCAAAACAGAGGAAAGGAAAAATATAAAAATATAATGTGAGGGCCTGTTTGGAATGCGGAATTTTTTTTCCTATTCCTGCGTTTTTCATGTGAAATTAAACTGATTCCTGTGAAATTTCTGTATGATTCCTGTGAAATTCCTGCGTTCCAAACAGGCCGTGAAAGAGTGTTTAGAACGCAGGAAAAAGCAGCTGAGGAGCAGTACTTAGCATAAACAGAGAATCAAACTACAAAGTAGTACTAGTCACCTGGCTCTTTTCTCATGGTGATGCACCCCATCCATGTGTTTAATGGTGTGCTCACCTCGGACTTCACAAAGGAAGCAGAAACCAGAGATCGGACTAGAGTTTTGTTTTCGTGTGAAATCGTGAAGGAGGCACGTTGTTCTGGAGGAAAGGAAAGATTGTTTTTCTTGGTTCAAAACCCACTACTCGTTTCCCTTTCCAGCGTTTTCATTTTCTTTGATATTCCTACAAAAATCCTTTGATCCAAGCAAGCCCCGAAAGAATTCCGGTTTGCGTAACAATCCAAACCAGATGTACTTCTCATCCGCAGGCCCAAAAATTCACCGGGCCGGACTGTGGTTGAAGTACAAGACCGTACTCCCGTACACCGCTTCACCTATACGCCGTATAATACGTACAAGATCCAGATTCAACTCCCTCGTATACACAGACGCCATGTACATCGGCTGCCTGGTGAATTATGGTCTCTTCAGATAAGATCAAATATGTATCCTTGACAAATATTTATACACGAACACTATGCATGGACGTACATGCAAGTTCATGTGAATATACAAGCGCATCTGTACGAGCTCATATCGTGTACAAGCTTAGACAATTTGCTAGCTTATATATCTTGTTCTCATACATAATTAGCACACGTGAACATACTTGCACACATATATATGATGCTTGTTATTCATTTATCTTCTCTTCAAGTACGAAATATTCCTTGATAGCACATATTAATATATACGCACATGTGAGAAAAATTTGGTACAAAATCTCGTCAAACAGCAGCAAGGAGATGTTGTGTTGAAACCGCATGTTGCAAGCATATATTTGAAGTGTTTCATAGGTATGTTGCAAGTGTTTTATATGAATGATGTAAAAGTAGATCAGGATGTTGCACATGTTGCAATTGTTGTACATGTATGTTGCAAGCGTCTGTTTCAAATGTTTCATCTGTTTTTTCAAACGTATGTTGCAAGTGTGTTGATTTGGATATTGCATATGTTTCACACATATCTTGCAAGTGTTTTATCCGGATGTTAGATGTGTTTTGCAATGGGCTTTTCAGGTGTTTTGATGTGTTTTTTGCAAATATTTCAGATGCATGTTTTAAGTGTTTCATCTGTCTTTAGACTCATGTTGTAATTATTTCATGTTTCAAAAGTAGATCGAGTGTTGCTACAGAGGACCCACCTGCCAAGCTGCTACAGCTGCTAGGGCACCGCTGACCCGCCGCAGACGTCCGAGCACGCGAAGTGGAGGAGGCGCAAACGGTCCCCGCAATTGGTCGGGCGGCGCGGTCGACGTTTGGGTGGCGCGGGCCCGCATGGGCGTGCGAAATGGCGTGCAGGCACGGCCGTCCGAACGTGCGCATCCGTTCGGGCGCTAACACTACCGTTTATTTATTACTATAGCATGAGGATAAATCTTTTAGGGCTACTTTGGCAGTATGGGAAAATACATTTGCAATCACAGGCACTCATGTCAAATGTGTAATGATGCCTTCCGCAGTCCCGCTACTTGTGCCTTGGATTCCTTGTCCCTCCTTTGTGCATGAACCATGTATTACTAATGATTATGCTATTTTGAGTGCAGAGATATGAGAAATCGCACATACCTGCATTTGGAGGCTCAACAAGCTGCATAGTGTTGACGTCGGAAGTGATTCGAATCAAACACCAATAGGGCCTTGGACGCCCGGGCCGCTATAGACTGAAGAACGCGGCGAGGATGTCACTCTTTCGTGGTGAAGAATGGAGAGGTTTACAAGCAAACCACCAAAGGATAACTAACGTGCTTACGTGACGAAGAACCGACTAGTTTTCAGATAAACTAGCAAAGAAACTATCAAAGCTCTCGTCCGGGACGGACACCGTCATGGCAAGGACGTCGTCGGGTTGCCCTAGGTCGGCCGGCAAGCCTAGGGCGCCATCCTTGGTCTTCGGATCAAAGGATGAACAGCATGGGGGTTGGAGAAGAGGGTAAAAGGGTTGGGGTAGAGGTAATAGATTGATTTGTTTGTCGATTGGATAGATGGGAACTCAATGGACCATGATCCTCTCATATATATATAGAGGGGGTGGTCTTATCCCAGTAGAAAACCTCTCCAAGCCTTATTTTCTAAGTTTTCCACGAGTTTGGAACAGTTCGGATCGGAATCTAAAAGGCCAGATCCGAACAGAATTTTCTGTTAGGTATGTCGGAAGTCCCGACTTGGGTCGGAACTCCCGACAGTCAGAACTTCCAACTTTTGTCGGAACTCCCGACTTAGGAATAACCCCAGACACCCGAACAGATTTCTTCAGACTTCCCGGAAGTCCCGACACACGTCGGAACTTCCGACCGTCGGAAGTCCCGACTTGGGTAGGAACTCCCGACAACGAGGCATCTTTTCGAGGGCTTAAGTTCTTTATCCAGACTTCGAATTAGACGTTCCATATATGTTTTTTACTGTCTCGATGAGGGGAACGCAATTGTGAAGTCCGTTTCCCATTTTGACAACTTCATAAAATGGACATTTTTGGTTGTCAACGTATGCCCCCCTATTTTTAGGTGAATGATGCATAAACCTAAAAATACTTAATCAAATAAATTAAAACCAAACAACGACGATACCCATCTCATCGGCTGCTCAGTGGCTAAGGGCGATGTATACATCAGCCATTTTTTCTAAGGGCGATACATGTATCGGCCATTGTTTGGTGAACACTTAGGCTTCTTGCCAAACACTTGGAAAGTACCTTTTCAAGTACCTTCCGTTGAATGCTCTTGTGAGACGTTCATCTTGCAATGTCTCTAGCACATATGAATTTCCAAATATAACTTTGACCACTTTGTAAGGACCTTCCCAAATCGGTGACCACTTGCCAAATTGATTGCTCTTCGATCCAATTGGTAGTATGGTTTTCCACACCAATTCTCCCACTTGGAAGGATTTGCTCCTGACTTTCTTGTTGTATGCTTTGGCAACTCGAGCTTTATCTTTCTCTATTTCCTTGAGAGCCTTTAATCTCACATCAGTCACCTCATCGATGTTATCCATCATCAAATCATGACACACAATAGCTGATAAATCATTTTGTTTAGCGAGCCTGTATGCATCCAAATTCACTTCGACAGGCAACACGGCTTCTTGACCATATACTAACTCAAAAGGAGTAACCTTTGTAGCACCATGCCTTGAAATACGATGTGCCCATAGAGCCTCAGACAAAACATCATGCCATCTCCTTGGATTCTCCTCAATTTTCCTTTTTGATGAACTTGATCAAAGTCTTATTACTAGACTTAGCTTGGCCATTGGCTTGAGTGTAGTATGTAGATGAATTGAACAACTTGATCTTATATAATTCGGCAAATTCTCTCACCTCTTTTGGACACAAACGATGCCCCTTGATCTGTAGTTAACGTTTGAGGGATGCTGAATCTATGAATGATATGCTCAGTGATGAACTCAATTACCTCCTTGTGTGTCATATTCTTCAAAAGAACTCCCTCGGTCCACTTAGTAAAGTAATCTGTAACAACTAACATAAATCGGTGTCCCTTCGAAGATGGGGGATATATTTGGCCAATGAAGTCTAGCCCCCAACCATGAAAAGGCCATGGTTTGATGATAGGATAAAGCACAGCAGCAGACACAAGCTGAATATTTTCAAACTTCTGGCACTCTTCGCAACCTTTGTAGTAGTGAAAACAATCGGCCATCATAGTAGGCCAATAGAAACCGGCTCTACACAATAACCACTTTATCTTTGGGGCCGATTGATGCATACCACAGATGCCTTCATGGACTTCTCCCATAGCCATTATTGCCTGATCTGATCCCAAGCACTTAAGTAGCAAATCTTCAGCGGTTCTTTGATAGAGCTCATCATTATGCAATACATATTTGAAAACGCTCCGCCAAACACTTTTTATCAATTTTGGCACTTGGATCATGTAGATATCTCAACAAGGGAGTCCTCCAATCTTCTAAATCGGCCCCAACATCACTAGAAGTTATATTAGGCCGATTTGATAGCTTCTCGGGTGAATTGACCGGGCTGGTCATAGGGGAGTCGGCTGAGTCAACAGGGCCGGTAGGCTTAGCCAATTTGGAGGTGTCAGCTTGGCCGACTAGGGCAGTCGGCTTAGCCGACTAGGCCATAGCAGAAGAGTAGTCGACTGAGCCAACTTGGTCAGTCGGCTTAGCTAACTGGTCTATACCTACACAGGAAAAATTAAAATCTTCATGCATCGGCTATTCTTGAATATAGAAATTATATCCACTGACATCATAGGAAGATGCTTGTTGAGCTAACATGTTGGCCTTTTGATTTTCATGCCTCGGAATATGCCAAATTCGGAATTCGGCAAAATAGGCAATAATATCAAGGCAAGCATCAAGACAAGTTCTCAATGACCCTTCTAAACATTGAAATTCACTAGCAACTTGCTGTACCACCAGCAAGGAATCACCATAGGCTTCAACATGTGATACCCCATGGATTGCAATATGGCCAAGCCGAATAAGAAAACTTCACATTCGGCTCAAATGTTGGTGCAGATATAATTTTAATCGGCTTGATGTCTCCAATAGCACCATTGTGAGAAATAATGATTATGCCAACACCTTGGCCTTATTTGCAAGCCGACTAATCATATTGTCACATCCATGAAGTAAATCAAAATGCATATATCATGCCCCCGAGCCTTAAGGCCATCAAAGTAAATTCCATGGGTGCTTTCTAATAGCACGATGGTTGCAAGCATCCATCGACTATATTTTACACTAAGGGTGATATCAAAATATTGGCCATATGAATTCATCCACATAAATATGCATAGCCGAAACAAAATATTTCGGCTCTCGATCATTGGTAAGTAAAATAATTTGGCAACCCTCCATAACATAAAGATCCACACCAAGGATCAAAATAAGGAGTTGAGGGATAACCATGCATACCAGGGGATGAATTCCACATAGGCATAGGCAGAGAGTATGGATGATGCTATGACCAATGATTTTGATGATTTGGTGCAAACCACCAACTTGGCAATTGTTTCTTAAATCTCCTCTCCTTTGTTTTTGTTGCACCACTTGCTTGAGCATCATTCTTTTGAGATTTAATTCTTCCTTCAAGCACCCATACCAAGCCTTTTTCTTTCAGCTTCTCAGCACTAAGCTTTTGTAGCTTGTTTTCTTGCCACTTTGGTAAACCGATTGAGCATATCGGTTTTATTTCTGTTTTAGACAATAGCAAATCTTTCTTGATTTTAGGCACTCCCACCTTCTTTTGTTCAGATTTGGCACCTACAATATCAATAGATGATTTCCCCACTTCTTTGCCATCAATAGCCGATTTTTTCAACAATGTAATTGGCTTTTCAATAGTTGAATTCAGATCTGAACTTTTCTTCTTTCGACCATCATACTTCACGCGGTAAAGTTGTTTTACCATCTTCTTCTTTGGTTGAGCTCCAGATCGATTTTGATCAAAATGGTCTTTACAAGATGATGATCTCTCTGAATGTCTAGGAGCTGCATACTCTACATATTCTGGCCTCAAATATGGTGGAACATCTGCCTCTTCATCAAACCAGCCCCAAGATGAATAAGGATCAAAATATATGGGTTGTGGTCCATACGACATGGGAATTGGCTGTATAAAAGGAGAATATATTACTGCTGTGTGAGGTTTATCTCCTTGCCGATTCCACACTTGAGACTTGCGTTTTGAGGTAATTTTGATGAATGGACTTTCTTTGGCCGATTAGTGACATTTGTTTCTCCTATCTTCTCATATTTAGCTAGAAGTTCCTCGAAGCCGAGTTTTGGCCTTTTACTTCTTTGTTTGTCATGACCTTTACCTCCATTAGCTTTACGAGCACCCACCTTCTCTCCATCTTGACAGACATGCTCCAAAGGAGGATCCTTAGCTGATTCTCCTTGCTCAACGAGATCAATCGGCATTTACTTTGGTTGGAGAGATTTTAGCTGCCCCCCAGTGTCTTCTGGAACTATGATAACTTTGTTGTCCTCTGGAATATCTTCTATTTGCAATTCATCAGCAACAACCTTGCCTTCGCTTGAGGGCTCCACATCTCTCTTGGGCGTTCAAGGTTTGAGCTTTGAGTGAATCGGCTAATACAAGCCGATTCGAAACCTGTTTGCCATCAAGACCAATTGAATCCAATTGGTCTATGTGTTGAGCTTCAGACAATCTCAATCGTCCTTTATCAATGGCCGATTGGATCACTCGATGAAACATATTGTAACTAGAGGTATTATGATTAGAAGAATTGTGCCATTTGCAATATGTAAGCTCTTCTAATTTTTTAACAGATGGCAAAGCATTGTGATCAATGATTCTAATAAAATTATTTTTGAGCAAGACATCAAAGACATGATCACAAAAAGTAAAGTCAAAGGTGTACTTTGATTTCTTTAGCTGATTCTTTTGTGGAGTCGGCTTTAAAGCTAGGCAAACAAATGGATCGGATTTATTATCAATCCATTCGGCCACACCTTTGCAATTGCTTACAGGAAGCTTTAGCTTTGACAAATTACCACTATCGGTCTTGCCATATGGAACAATGTCTTGGCCGATAGAATCTGAATTTATTTTATCATCAACAAATAAATTGATATTCTCAATCGGTCTATTACAATAATTAGCAAGGATATCTCTAATAGATGTAGAAATTAAAATAGTATGACCAGATTGGAATTTAAGCAAAATATTTGTGTTTTCTACCTTGTTGATCATGTTGGAAAAGTGCACGTCCTTGATTTGCATGATGTTGCTTTTCATCTCTAGAGAATGATCAACAATAGATGATGAATCATCTGAAGATGCATCGGCAGCTGCCGAGATCGAGAAAGTCGGCTAGGCCAACTTGGGCACTAGCAGGGGCAGTCAGCTTGGCTGACTGGGAAGTCAGCCTAGCCGACTCAGGGAAGACAGCAGAGGTAGTCGGCCTAGCCGACTCAGGGCAGGCAGCAATCAGCTCAGCTGACTTTGAAGTCGTCTCAACCGATTCTGAGCAGGCATGCAGCCCTTCTTTATTGCTTGTAGGGGTATAATCTCCTTCAATGATGCGGTAATCACTAGATAAGTGTACAACCCCTTTGGCTCGTAAAAAATCAAGTCTAGCTGGTTTCTGGCGTTTCCACGCTTTTCTGTAGCAAGACTTATTTTTTGAGATATGATTGATTCGAAAAGGATATTGTATTGTTCGGCTTTTGTAGCTGAACCTTTGCTTACATCTGAATCAATTATTTCTTTCATGCCCACTAGCAATCCTCTTTTAACCGATGACTTAACTGTGATCGGCCTTTTCTCATTAGTCTTTCCAAAATATTCATAGAATCGCTCCTCTAATTGAGACCATGAACCAATAGTACATCGTGGCAAAGATGTAAACCATGCAAAGGCAATACCGTTGAGAGATAAAGGAAAATTTCGCACTCTCATATAGTCTTCTTTACCGGTAAAACCCAGCTGTGAGAGATATATACTAATATGTTCCATGGTGGTTTTATCATCTTTACCACTAAATTCATAAAAATCAGGTACCCACCAACCATTAGGAGTTTTCAAGTAATCATAGCATAATGGGTACGGTCTATGATAAGTGGGCACCTTCCATTTAGAGGAACCATATGGATTCCTAGCATGGGTTAAATCTTCATCGATTCGGCTTGATTTGAGAGCAACAAATGAAGCTGAATCATGATTGTTTGCAAGTGCACATTATGGCAAAAGCGCCTAATCTAATGCCTCACAGGAGTGCTTGTCTTCCATTAGACATAAAGCACTCGAGGGAGAACACTAAATTACTCGATTCCGTCGGGCACACCCCAGGGGAGAACCCGAAAATCCACATTTTTGCCATCAGGATCACAAATGAGAGAATAAAGCTTACATCATTCTTAACCATTTCTTACATCACTTTACATGTACATCAGAGTATAACATTTATTTTTATAACAGCGGAATGAAATCATATTATCAGAGTTGTAAACAATTTAATTGAATAACGAAATATAAACATGTGAACAGAGTTACAGCGGAAATAAATATCTATTAATGACATGATGAAGTATTGATATATACTCTACGACAATAGATTATGAAACTTTAATTTATAAAAGCATTTGGTGAGAGTTATAAATAATAACTACAATCGCAGCGTAAAGGAAATCCTCTCTGAGCCCACCAGGAGGAATCCACACACAAGGTCAGCTCAAGCCTCCACCTGTTACCTGCAACAGGGGGAATAAAACCTTGAGTACTCAATTGTACTCAGCAAGACTTACCTGACAGGAGAAAAGCAAAGACTCCAAGGATATGCAAGGTTATCTGGCTTGTGGGTTTATTGCATTGCAGTAAGCATTACTAAGCGTGAGTCCTTACATTCGATTTTGATTAATAGCCGCATTGGTTCATTAACTAACCATTCTATGTAAGCACCTGAGCTACTTTCAAGCAGGTGGTAAGCAATCAGATTTCCCTTTTTCCATCTTCCATCTTTCATCTTCAGTTCTTACTACGATGCTAAACCGTAGACAAGCCGTACCGGATAGTCCGGCGATTCACGAATCAATGCCCCCAGCTGGGTACCCCGAAAACACACGCCCCGCTTGTACCCCGGGCACAAATATAATTTAAACTGCAGAAAGTAGGGATTATGCACCGGGGCTTGCCTGGGAAAAATATAATCAGAAGTTAGTTTTCCATCATGGCGACAGGATCTTCAAAAGCACCATTGCTCCAGCAACTCCCGAGGACTCCGTGATCCATCGTCATCCCTACCATGATATGCAATGTAATGAAATGCAAGGGTATGATTAATTGACTGAAATCGTGACTCGTAAAATACGATTTACGCCTCTCAAGTTAACGAGCTAGTTCTAACGACGACCGTACTTAGGCTACATATACACGTTGTAAGATAAGACGCTATTTCCCAACAATTATTTTCGTTACATAAACCAAGGTGTTTCTTTATTCGCAATAGGACATTATTATTTATCTAGCAACTAATTATTCTAGAGCTACAAAAATTACAGTGAGTAGATAATAATATTAGTAAGTTACTGTCAAATTTTTAGAGTCACACTATTACCGATTTATTCCAAAAATTTCTATAAGTGCACCTTTTAACAATATTAAGCATTTTAAAATAATTATATGGCTCCCAAAAATATTGCCAAACTTTGTGAACAAAATATACTAACAGGTAGAGCATGATTTTAGGGGACTAACAAAACTGGTTTCACCAGTTTTGGACACCTACAAAATTTTATATTGGTCTTACAAGTTTATTTCTAGAACTAATTTAACAATCGCTTTAGAAATCTAAAGGAGACAATGAATATCATATCAGCTCGGGTACGCGGCCCAAGGCGCACAGCAACGGACGGCCCACAGACGCGCAGGCAACGGTGGCCCAAAGGCGCGCACGGCGTGTAGGCCCAGCGCAGGCGCGAGCAGCCCAGACAGCGATGGCAGGCCGGAAGCTGCCGCGGGAATTGATGCGGCGGCCCAGGCGGCAAGGTGCACGCGCGGGCACCAGCAGCATAACGCGGTGGGCGCAAGCGGCCCAGGAGCATGGCGCGGCCCACAGGGGCAAGCGACCCAGCGCTCGTCCCGGCACCAGGCGGACACGCGGCCAGCGGCCCAGGCACGGCGAGCCCACAGGCGCGGCGCATAATTTGTAGAACGAACCCCACGCTTTCCTCTATTCAACCCTAGACCCAAAAGTACTATTAAAACGAGTCACGTATTTTTCGCCGAAAACCCTGGACACAATTTATACTTCATTTCTTACCCTTCTTCCTTCGATACAGAGCAGAGGATGGGAACGGAACCGGCTGCCGATTGGAAGCGGACGCGCCATGGAGTCGCAGGTCCGGCACGGACCGTGCAGACTCGCGTACGCCCGCGAGGAGCCGGGCAACGGTGCGGCAGGCGCGGATGGAGGCGGTGCGGCGCTGTGGGTACGAGCACGAGGCCGCGGCGACGCTGGCAGAGTGACCTCTCGGCAGCAAGCGGCAATGGCACGAAGGCGAGGCGGTGCGGACCACGACCGGGAAAGCTGGCCTGCCACAGCGGGGTCGGTGGTGACACGACGAGGAGGCAATGCCATGGCACGAACATGTCGTGCACCGGCACAGCAGAGGTAAGCAAAAGGCAGGGAGTCACGCGCAGGCTCGGGCAGCGGGAATGGCTGTGGCCGCGGCGGAGGTGAAGTGGCGGGTGCTTCACCGGCTCCAGGCAGCAGGTGCAACCGTGGCGCGAATGGAGGGAAAATCGCCGTGGAGCAACGAGCCGCGGGCAAGGGACGCGCCTGGCCATGGCAGAACGCGGCGCGGGAAGTGCGCTTGCGCAGGAGGAAAAGAAAAGCGATGGGCGGCGCTGTGAGGAGGAAGAAGAGGGGACGCCGGTGCTCGGGCACGATGGGTGCGGACTAGGCAGGTGCTGCAGGCACCCATGCGCGGCGGTAGCCTAGAGCGAACCAAGGGCACGCGTGGGGGAAAACCAGCACCAGCAGCTGTGACCACGGCGGTTGCAGTAGAGAGAGGAAGAGCGAACGGAGGCAAAGAAAAACAGATGCGCGTGGGACAGCAAAGAGCCGAGAGCGAATCAGGAAAGCAGAGCAGTCCGATCGATCACGTGGCCTGGCCGGTAAACAGAGAAACGCATGGCGCGATGCATTGACCTACAGCAATGGGTACGTCGACTAGTGGCAGAGGAAAAATGAAGGGATGAGGGGCCGGTCTAAAGCCGGGACGGAGAGCAGTGTCCGGTTGTGGCTTGGTTTTCTCAAAAAGCAGGCGTAGGAGACAGCCGCAGCAGCCAGGATGGCCGGCCTACATGCCAGGTACAGCGAACAGTGGCGAACAAGGACAGATAGAGACACGGCAGACAGAGACACGTGGGCGGGGCTGACAAGACTGTGAACAGTGATGAGCAGAGAAGAGCAGCCAACCCCTGCTCGGTCATAAAGGAGCTCGTCCAGGCATTTGCTATACGTAACTTACATATACCTATATATATATAATATATACACAGCTCATTTGGATAGCTACGAAATGGCTTGATTGACAAGATTGTCCTGTTCCAGATGGAGTAAACACAACTTCGCTGCATAATGACAGTATCGCTGCCACCAGAGCTTAGTTTACACGGTTTACTAATTTACACAAATTGTAACGTCTAGACACAAGAAAATTTCAGTAAGGCTCGAATTTAAATTTGATTCAAACACTATATATATATATATGTATATTGTTCTATTTATGAGTGGGTTTTATTTTATTTATAAATGTTGCTTTTCGTGCTTAATCTAATAGAACGAACCGTTTGCTATCGATTGGCTCGAATTGCCGTTCGACATTCCTAATTATTTCTACGCCCGGCGTGATTCAACTAGAGCATTTACTTGAGTCCGCGAACTCCGTCACACTGGATTCGCATATCGCGTCGAATACGTTTTAAATAAAAAAAACAATCCGAGGAACTCATTTCGAAAACTTTACTGAGGCCTAAATCATAGTGCTAAACGAGGCCATAACACCGGGGTGTTACAACCAACCCCCCTTAAAAAGAATCTCGTCCCGAGATTCGAAACTGGAACCAGAAAAGGGGAAACACGATTACATTCCGTAGATCAGGGATTACACGAAAGATTACACGACTTCGAATACTAAACCACACGGGAATCTAGGGATACATGGTTAAGAGCAACTTGGTACAACCAAGTCCTACTCCAGAAGTCGAGATAGACGAGGACAATGGAGAAACAACATGATAATGATTATCCGAAACATGGCGTAGCACCAACAAATCCAGAAACAGTCGTCTGAGAAGTAAAACATCGTGAATCCTAAGGCCAACTAACCAAGGGAACTTGAACTTCTTCGACGAACTGGATCTCTTCTTCTTCTCAGATCACACCATCACCTCAGACAGCCAAACCTAGCTTCACAATGTCGACAGGATCTCGTAGCTATGCTCCGAATATGGAGGAATGGGGATGAAGAAGAAGAGCAAGGTCCAAGGGGACTTTATAGAGGAGAATGGAGAGGGGAAGCGACGCACCGGAGGTGGAGGCGGAGTGAATGGGATACACAGATGGTTCATGCTGTGGGGATAAGCACAACCATGGTGTGCTTCCTGCGCGAGCGGCGGAGGGGAAATAAAGGAGAGTAGAGGAGGTTCGCTCGACGAGGCAGGCGTGCGGGCAGTCGTGTCACCAAAAGAAGAAGGAAAAGAGAGGGAAATGGGGGGGGTCCGGTACGGGGATGAGGCGCGAGAGTCGGGAGCCGACCGGATGCTGGAAAAAAAAAGGAGCAACACACAGTGCACAAAGACGGTGAGCACTGCACGATGCCGCGGCCACGTGAAAACGGGGAGCTAAAGACCCGATATAGACAACATTTGTAGGTCACGCAGCGAAATGACCCAGCATGCGAAGCACGGTCAACTAAAAACAGGGTTGGGACATGACGTCCACTCTGACTTTTCTATTACTCCCGGCTATCCACTATTAACCTTCCTTCACTACTCTTCTTTTGCTTCCCTCCTTGAGCACATCCGTCCTTTCTGTGAACCCAGACCATGGCATACTTTCCTTCTCCAAACCATCTCTTGTTTACCTTGAGAGAACACCTCTGCATCAACCCGTTGTGGACTTCCCATTTGAACACTTAAACATTTCCAAGGAGAATTTTTTTTTAAAACAAAACGGTATGGCGGTGTAACTTGGTAAAGGTACTTGGTCAACAACCTCAATACCAGCGCGTGCCGAGCAGCGTCACCATGTGGCAGATGTTCCATAGGGAGCCCTCGGTTTCGTCGTGGCACCAAGCTTTTAACCCGGCAACTACTACCAAATTACACGCCTTGAAGGCAGTGGGGTCGTAGACCATAGAATAAGGGAAGTATTGCAATAGAAAATTCAAACAACAAGGGTTCCCTTCACAACAAGGGACAAGGAATTCAAATCCAATGGCGGATTTGGTTTAAAGAGATTCAAGTGTTCTGTTGGGACATCCATCATTAGTAGATACAGTGTCCTATATTATCCAATCACGGCTGATCTGCTGGTATCTGAATGGCAACTTTTCTTGCAACTCACTTAACATCGCCCTTGAAAACTTGGAGCATGTCTAACGAGACTAAAGTAAAGGAACACAATAAACACAACGAAATAATTAAAATGCATATTCCAACGGTCTTATATGGGTACAACGTACAGGCATTTAGGCTCACATTCACGGCCTAGCATTCACCTACGGTCGGACGATCTCAATAACTACGGACAACAACAACGGCAAGAGTACAATACCGAGGACAGCAAAGAAAAACACTACTACTATGGGCACAACGTCCCAAGGCAACTAGTCTACATCCTCGCAGGACAACGGCTGAGCGAGAGGAATCAAGGGTTCTTCTTCTGACACTTCCGAGGGTGGAGGTGCGAGCGGTGCTGCAACACTGGTTCTTCTTCTCTCGGGCAGGTGGATAGGGATCCCTTCCAAGATCGGGGCATCCTGCCTTTCAGCAGCCAGCGTCCTTCGCTCGGCCCTGGTGACAAGATAGGCCACCCGCAGCTGATGAACATGCCGGTCTTCGGCCTCCTTTAGAACTTCCTCCATGGCAGTCTCCCGGCTCTCAGCAGCTGCAGCACTGGCATGCGCTTCGACGAGCTGCACCTAGAGCATCCGGTTGAAGATCTCGGCTTCCTCGGGGCGCCGAAGGCACGCCCTCAGCTCCAAGGCTTGATGGTCGTACTGCTCATCCAGAGCGAGCAGGTATGTGGTCAAGTGCACCATGGTGGGACTGTCCTCTTGCACATCTTGTCCTTGCAAAGCCTCCATGCGGGCCCTCCATGCCCGCCGATTCTTGTCCAAAGGAGGAAAGAACCGCATGGGAGTACGAGCAATGGGCTCCTCATAGATCTGGCAGAGGTACCGCAAGGCTTTGCGGGCCACAACTTGGTAGGTGTCGACGAAGTGAAACCCGGTCGCGGTCACACTCCAGGCTTCAGTGAGGTCGGGGAACTCTTCACTCTTCCCGATGTAGATGGTAACCTCACACCGCTCAGTGCCATGTTCCTCATACTCACGGCCCTCATACTTGGGGCGATCGTTGACTCCGAGCTTTTGCAGGGTGGCATGTAGGATTCTGGGAAAACCCTCAATGTTCAGGCAGTAGCTACTAACCTAGGCTCCTGCCATCTTTGGCGGTGGTTGCAAGGAGGCTGAGCGAAAAGCTGGCTCAAAGGAAAAGCTAAGCGAGCTAAAGTGCGCCGAGTGGTGGTACCAATGGCTAAGCCAGGCTCTACTTATAAAGGCGGAGCGTTCAGTGGTCATGGCGCGGTTCACCAGGGTTCCCACGTGATATCACTATGGCGGATCGACCAAATTCCATGAGTTCGAAGCGAGCGACGTGCGATGCCATTACTGACTAGTACGACTGCAGGGCAAGGGTCCGACAAGAGCGCAGAAAGGGGTATGGGGAGACGTGGGTCACCATCGGCGTGAACCACGGGTGAATGCGAAACCCGAAGCCACAGTGCAGACCTAACTCTAGAACAGGAACGAGTTAGTCGTGCACAATACGACACGCGTGGCACCTATGGATGGTGTATCTACCAGCAAAACGAGCGCTACAATGCACCAACGGAATATGCATGAATGCACGTCCTATACGTCCTTCCACTGTTACTAACCTATAGGGCAACCGTTCTCAGATTTTTGGCATATCGTTCTCTCCCTGTAACTAGTCGATACTATCGAACTATGCTCGAGTCAGTGTACTTGCAGAAAACTTGATCAAGTCTACCTAAGTCAGCAGAGTGCCATCTATCCTAGATACATAACCATAGTAATAGGGCTACTTATATAACTTCGCATACAAACGTCCTAACTTGTTGCACAACTGGGTTGTCAAATTTTAGTTTGGAAAAGGTTTTCGAAGCTGTATTTTCTCATTTGCGCTCTGATACCACCTGTGGCAGAACCGTCTAATCTAATGCCTCACAGGAGTGCTTGTCTTCCATTAGACACAAAGCACTCGAGGGAGAACACTAAATTACTCGATTCCGTCGGGCACACCCCAGGGGAGAACCCAAAAATCCACATTTTTGCCATCAGGATCACAAATGAGAGAATAAAGCTTACATCATTCTTAACCATTTCTTACATCACTTAACATGTACATCAGAGTATAACATTTATTTTTATAACAGCGGAATGAAATCATATTATCAGAGTTGTAAACAATTTAATTGAATAGCGAAATATAAACATGTGAACAGAGTTACAGCGGAAATAAATATCTATTAATGACATGATGAAGTATTGATATATACTCTATGACAATAGATTATGAAACTTTAATTTATAAAAGTATTTGGTGAGAGTTATAAATAATAACTACAATCGCAGCGTAAAGGAAATCCTCTCTGAGCCCACCAGGAGGAATCCACACACAAGGTCAGCTCAAGCCTCCACCTGTTACCTGCAACAGGGGGAATAAAACCCTGAGTACTCAATTGTACTCAGCAAGACTTACCCGACAGGAGAAAAGCAAAGACTCCAAGGATATGCAAGGTTATCTGGCTTGTGGGTTTATTGCATTGCAGGAAGCATTACTAAGCGTGAGTCCTTACATTCGATTTTGATTAATAGCCGCATTGGTTCATTAACTAACCATTCTATGTAAGCACCTAAGCTACTTTCAAGCAGGTGGTAAGCAATCAGATTTCCCTTTTTCCATCGTCCATCTTTCATCTTTAGTTCTTACTACGATGCTAAACCGTAGACAAGCCGTACCAGATAGTCCGGCGATTCACGAATCAATGCCCCCAGCTGGGTACCCCAAAAACACACGCCCCGCTTGTACCCCGGGCACAAGCAGGACCAACCCATCACTCTCCTGTCCCGGGTGTCCAGGTCCCCGTCCAAACTGGGACTCCAAGCCCCCGCCCCTGAGTCCCGGACTCAGTGCGGTGCAAGGACCTCCTCCACCAAAACAAAACCCTGACAGTCGGTCCGGAAAGAGCCGGATCCGCGACAAGAGAGCAACAAGTCTTCCAAGCGCCCATACACAAGTATGTGCTCGAGATAATAAGTCTATGACCTACCTAGAGTCATATGCAACGATCGGTCCTTAACCGACCAGACAGGGAAAAACGGTGTAACCAAGCTATGACCCACCTCCGTGGCGACACAACTTCTTACACCCACCAATACCCAAACCATATCCCTGCCCGGTCACCATTTTCCTTTCCACCATTTTATATATTCCAGATGATAATCATATAGTAACATATTTCCTATATCTCGCGAGTGACAGGCAATCACTCGACTTCTACCGGAGTCCTGTAGCATAGCAATCTACACGATCCTGTCATACTAGTAAGACTCATAGGGTAAAGATATATATGTGCAAGTGGGTTTCATTCAACTCCTTAAAACTTAATGCACAAATATAATTTAAACTGCAGAAAGTAGGGGTTATGCACCGGGGCTTGCCTGGGAAAAATATAATCAGAAGTTAGTTTTCCATCATGGCGACAGGATCTTCAAAAGCACCATTCCTCCAGCAACTCCCGAGGACTCCATGATCCATCGTCGTCCCTACCATGATATGCAATGTAATGAAATGCAAGGGTATGATTAATTGACTGAAATCGTGACTCGTAAAATACGATTTACGCCTCTCAAGTTAACGAGCTAGTTCTAACGACGACCGTACTTAGGCTACATATACACGTTGTAAGATAAGACGCTATTTCCCAACAATTATTTTCGTTACATAAACCAAGGTGTTCCTTTATTCGCAATAGGACATTATTATTTATCTAGCAACTAATTATTCTAGAGCTACAAAAATTACAGTGAGTAGATAATAATATTAGTAAGTTACTATCAAATTTTTAGAGTCACACTATTACCGATTTATCCCAAAAATTTCTACAAGTGCACCTTTTAACAATATTAAGCATTTTAAAATAATTATATGGCTCCCAAAAATATTGCCAAACTTTGTGAACAAAATATACTAACAGGTAGAGCATGATTTTAGGGGACTAACAAAACTGGTTTCACCAGTTTTGGACACCTACAAAATTTTATATTGGTCTTACAAGTTTATTTCTAGAACTAATTTAACAATCGCTTTAGAAATCTAAAGGAGACAATGAATATCATATCAGCTCGGGTACGCGGCCCAAGGCGCACAGCAACGAACGGCCCACAGACGCGCAGGCAACGGTGGCCCAAAGGCGCGCACGGCGTGTAGGCCCAGCGCAGGCGCGAGCAGCCCAGACAGCGACTTCAGGCCGGAAGCTGCCGCGGGAATTGATGCGGCGGCCCAGGCGGCAAGGTGCATGCGCGGGCACCAGCAGCATAACGCGGTGGGCGCAAGCGGCCCAGCAGCGTGGTGCGGCCCACAGGGGCAAGCGACCCAGCGCTCGACGCGGCACTAGGCGGACACGCGGCCAGCGGCCCAGGCACGGCGAGCCCACAGGCGCGGCGCATAATTTGTAGAACGAACCCCACGCTTTCCTCTATTCAACCCTAGACCCAAAAGTACTATTAAAACGAGTCACGTATTTTTCACCGAAAACCCTGGACACAATTTATACTTCATTTCTTACCTTTCTTCCTTCGATACAGAGCAGAGGATGGGAACGAACCAGCAGCTGTGACCATGGCGGTTGCAGTAGAGAGAGGAAGAGCGAACGGAGGCAAAGAAAAACAGACGCGCGTGGGACAGCAAAGAGCCGAGAGCGAATCAGGAAAGCAGAGCAGTCCGATCGATCATGTGGACTGGCCGGTAAACAGAGAAACGCATGGCGCGATGCATTGACCTGCAGCAATGGGTACGTCGACTAGTGGCAGAGGAAAAATGAAGGGATGAGGGGCCGGTCTAAAGCCAGGACGGAGAGCAGTGTCCGGTTGTGGCTTGGTTTTCTCAAAAAGCAGGCGTAGGAGACAGCCGCAGCAGCCAGGATGGCCGGCCTACATGCCAGGTACAGTGAACAGTGGCGAACAAGGACAGACAGAGACACAGCAGACAGAGACACGTGGGCGGGGCTGACAAGACTGTGAACAGTGATGAGCAGAGAAGAGCAGCCAACCCCTGCTCGGTCATAAAGGAGCTCGTCCAGGCATTTGCTATACGTAACTTACATATACCTATATATATATATAATATACACAGCTCATTTGGATAGCAACGAAATGGCTTGATTGACAAGATTGTCCTGTTCCAGATGGAGTAAACACAACTTCGCTGCATAATGACGGTATCGCTGCCACCAGAGCTTAGTTTACACGGTTTACTAATTTACACAAATTGTAACGTCTAGACACAAGAAAATTTCAGTAAGGCTCGAATTTAAATTTGATTCAAACGCTATATATATATGTATATCGTTCTATTTATGAATGGGTTTTATTTTATTTATAAATGTTGCTTTTCATGCTTAATCTAATAGAACGAACCGTTTGCTATCGATTGGCTCGAATTACCGTTCGACATTCCTAATTATTTCTACGCCCGGCGTGATTCAACTAGAGCGTTTACTTGAGTCCGCGAACTCCGTCACACTGGATTCGCATATCGCGTTGAATACGTTTTAAATAAAAAAACAATCCGAGGAACTCGTTTCGAAAACTTTACTGAGGCCTAAATCATAGTGCTAAATGAGGCCATAACACCGGGGTGTTACAACACCGAAATAGCGTACTTACGGAGGCGCTCGTCTTCCACCAGACACTAAGCACTCCGATAGCCACTACCGCGGGCGGTATCCATCGGACACACCCCGAGGGAGAGCCCGAAAGATCCACATTTTTCCCCAAGGATCCAATAATGAAAACGAGTTACAACACAAGTCCATCTCATACATTAGAGTTTCTAAAAAGTACATTATTACAATACCAAATACAGAGTTCGGAATGATAAACAGCGGAATATTAAAAGATAACATCTAGCGATAAGATAACGAGGATTTCGTCTGAGCCCACCAGAAGAATCCTCCACACAAGGTACTCCTCAAGCATCACCTGCAACAGGGGTAAATAACCCTGAGTACACAATGTACTCGCAAGACTTATCCGATAGTGGGAATATTTTCCCGACTCCAAGGAATATGCTAGGCTTTATGGTTGCTGGTTTTTCTTTTAGCCAAAAGCAGTACTAATAGTGAGTCCTTATTGATATATTATTCTTATCAGCCGTATTAAGTTCTTATCTAGTCAATCTATATAAGCACCTATGCTACTTTCAAGCAAGAGTTGAGCAATCGATACTATTTCTTCTCCTTTTCCACTTCCAGTTCTTACTACGGTGCTAAACCGCAGACAAGCCATACCAGGTAACCCGGCGATTCGTGAATCAATGTGCCCAGCTGGGTGCCCCGAAGACACACGCCCCGCTTGTACCCTGGGCACAAGCGGGACTAACCCACCACTCTCCTGTCCCGGGTGTCCAGGTCCCCGTCCAAACTTGGACTCCAAGCCCCCGCCTCTGAATCCCGGACTCAGTGCGGCGCAAGGACCTCCACCACCTCCTCTTCCCATCAGTCGGTCCGGAAAGAGCCGGATCCGCGACAAGAGAGCAGCAAGTCTTCCCTGCGCCCATACCCAAGTATGTGCTCGGGACAAAAGTCTGTGACCTGCCTAGAGTCATAAGCAACGACCGGTCCTTAATCGACACAGACAGGGAAAAAGTGTAACCAGGCTATGCCCTGTTGGCCGTAGGGCACAACCCCTCACACCCACCAGTATCAAATCCACATCCCTGTCCGGTCACCATTTTTCCTTCCCATTATTTCATCATGGTATTATAGTGTAATCACCTATTTGCGAGTAACGTCAGGTTACTCACGCTACCGACATCCTGAGCATAGCAGCTACTCGACCTGCACTAGTAGGACTCAGGGTGGATATATCTATGCATGTAGTTTCCATAAAATGCCTGTAACGTAAATGCATATCATATAAATATATTCAGTGATCGTTTAAAAATAGGGGTTATGCACCGGGGCTTGCCTTGGGCAGGTGCCGAGTCAGCAAAGTCAGTACCAACAGGCTCCTAGTCTCCTTCCTGTGTGAAAAGCTCCTCCTCGTACTCCTCGATCACCTCGTCGTACTCCGGATCACCGACGGGTACGAAGTCTACCTGTTCATGATCTACATGAAATGACGATGCAATGATTACACTATGGCAACAAAAATTCTCAATGCAAAAGTACCTCTATTACATTTCTAAGCGAGGTCTTCCTACTAAAGTCTAAGCTATATACCAGTACCACTAACATGTATGACCGCGTCCTACATTCATACGATGACTACGGATATTCATACTCCTAATGCCAGTTTACGATAAAGCAAGGATAATAACTACGGTGTTAAACGACTCGTTCTATGGTTACCATTTTTACAGCAAGTATATAAATGCCTAAGGAACCTACGGTAACGATTTCAAAGCTAAAGCTATCGTCGGTTTACCCCAACAAATCTTGCAATTAAGGATCGATATACCGCTAAGCTTCCACTTCAAGCTTATGAGCCTACCATCCTGACCACTAATGGTGAACCAACTGTACTAACAGGTAGGCGACATTTTTGCGAACCTAACAAACTTTGTTTCGCTATTTTTGGACAATCATGCAATTTACTGCTAATTATTGAAGTTCAGTTCATAACCTAAATAGATAAACAATTTCTAATACCATGAAATGGAGAAAACGAAACCTCCATGACCGGCCCACGACGCGCGGCCCGATCCAACTCGTTATCCTGCCCACGCGCGACAGCAGCCAGGCGCGCGGCCCACGCGGAGGCGCGGCCCAGATGGCCAACGGCCCACGAAGGGGAAGGCCTGCGCGCGCGGTAAAAATGCACGAACACCCCCGACGAACTTAGCATTTACTACGAGCTCTACGGTACTGTTTCGCTAGTCTACCATTTTACACCAGCACCCTCCCACTTCTTCTTCTTCACCGTGAGGAGGTCCCTGGCTATCCAGAGCACGCACCGACACGACGGCGCGGCACTGGACGCCTACGTCAGCCACCCCGGCCCTCTCCATGCTAAAATAAAGGGCCGATACTCACCTACGTGCGAACGCAAACCACCGGGCGGAGACACAGGCGCCGAGACGTCGCAGCGAGCACGGACCACGACGGTGGGCAACCTGCAAGGACGGCAATGCCGTTCCGGTGAACAACAGCACGGCCGGGACAAAACAAGGAGTGGACGAGTACCAGCGACTCACCACGGAACTGGAAGACGTGAAGAAGCGATCGGAGGTGGCTCAGGCCAAGCTGGCCATGTGCGCGCGAGGAGTGCAGCAGAGCACGGCAATGGCATGGCCGCGCCACAGGATGCACTACGGTGGTAGGGTCTAGGATAGGGCGAGCATGGCGACAACTGACGGAAGGGGAGGTTAGTGGTGCGAGGAATTTGACCGAGCTGCTTTGGCGGCGAAGAAAACCGACGGCGCAGCACTCCGGGTCTTAATGGCCCGAGAGCTCGGCCCTTCAAAATTGGCGCACAGGACAGAGCTATAGGCTGCTATGAGGGGCGGGAAGGGTTATCGGCTGCCCAACGGAGCTGCGAGCTAGACCAATTGAACCGGGGTGCAACCGCATCGGTGAAATGGAAAGAAACATGACGGCGGCAAGGGGACAGCGGAGACAGAGGAACACCCAACGCGGCATGGCTCGTTTGCGGACGTCAACGCAAGGTACCGCCGTGCTTGGCCATGGGGAACCCCAGGGCGTGCTCCTGACAGCCGTCCGCACAGTCGCTGCAGCAAACGACGAGCCCTGGCATGGCACGTCTGCGGACAGCGCCAGGCAAGGACACGGCAGACGCGATGCCGAGGCGACAGTGCAGCGGCAGTCCTCTACGCGCAAGCGGCCAAGGGGTCAACTGAGCGGTGCTGAGCGTAGCCGCTAGCGACGCGGACGCGGGACCCCACCCGACCATGGCCATTGCGGGCAGGGCAAGGTGCAGGCAGGGCACGACCGGCGGTCCGGGCGCCGCGCGTCTGCTGGCGAGGCGAGCAGCAGCCAGGCAGAGCGCGCAGGCGGGCAGCAGCGAGCGGTGGTCAGGACACGCTGGTCGTTCGCGTGAACGGCACAGCGAGCGCAGCCGGCGCGCAGTGGCTCTGGCCCGCGCGGCAGGGCGCGCTGGCAAGCCAACGGGGTGGTGACCGCGCCCAGAGCCCAGCCAGGTGATGTGCACGACTTTTAAAGCAACTAGAAAATGAGTACGCCGCGCTCCAAACGCTATTCCAATTGCTCGATGCAAAAAGGAGTACACCGAGCCATCACTCTCAGTCGCGACATTGCGCTACTTCTTAAGCCGATTGTTCTACAACTAATGCCAAAGGTGGCTTCGTTGACCACTTCAAACACTTACGTGGAGGACGTCGATTTGAAAGATTTCACATCGAAACCCCAAACCCGCTCCCCGGGACGTACTCGCTAGCCCTCCATGTCACCGACCACAACTTTTTATCGCCATTCCCAAAATGTTTTATAACATTTTGTGTTAACAAAATTTTGATTCAGGTAATAAACGCGTTATGTGACATGAAACATAACCTTTTTCTTTTCGTTTCGTAAAAATGTTTCCAAGCCAAACATGGGTTATAAAGCCTATCATACACCAATGCACATAAATCAGATGCTTACGAAATGTTTCAGCAAAACGTTACAAAGTAACACCAGGGTGTTACAAATCTACCCCTCTAAAGCAAAATCTCGACCCGAGATTTCATGTGCCTAGTGTGAGAAAGGGTATGGAGTACATTTTTTTGCGCAAAACTAACTATCCGACCCAGAGAGGAGATGGGGGTAATGCTTTGTTAAGTAGTTCTCTTGCTCCCAGGTGGCTTCGTCCTCTGAATGGTTTTGCCATTGTACCTTGTAAAACTTTATCACCCTGTTCCTGGTCACTCTTTCCTTCTCATCCAAGATTTTTATAGGATGTTCCACATAGGACAGATCAGGTTGGAGCAAAAGTCCTTCTATTTCCACAGCTTCTTCAGGAACTCGTAGGCATTTCTTCAGTTGCGAGACGTGAAATACATTGTGAACTGCCGAGAGAATTTCAGGGAGTTGGAGACGATAAGCAACGGGACCACACTGCTGCAACACCTTGTATGGACCCACATACCGAGGGGCTAACTTGCCATGAACACCAAACCGATGTACCCCTCTCATAGGAGATACCTTGAGATACACATAATCTCCAGCTGCAAATTCTAAAGGCCTTCTTCGCTTATCTGCGTAAGCCTTCTGTCGACTCTGAGCTGACTTCAAGTGTTCACGAATTATATTTACTTTCTCTCGAGCCTCCTTTATGAAATCAGGCCTGAAGTACCCACGGTCTCCTACTTCAACCCAATTTAGTGGCGTCCGACACTTCTGTCCATATAAAGCTTCAAATGGTGCTATACGGATACTCTCCTGATAGCTGTTATTATAAGAAAATTTGGCCAGCTTCAAACACTGATCCCACTTCTTAGGAAAAGAGATTGTACAAGCCCGCAGCATATGCTCGAGCACCTGGTTCACCCTCTTAGTTTGACCATCCATCTGTGGGTGGTATGCCGAGCTCCTGAGAAGGCGAGTACCCAAACACTCCTGGAGTTTCTCCCAGAAACGAGAGACAAAAACTGACCCTCTATCAGAGATGATGGTGAGAGGAACTCCATGTAGGGTCACAATCCGATCAAAGTATAACTCCGCATACTTCTTAGCACTGTATCTAGTGTCCACCGGAAGGAAATGGGCAGACTTGGTGAGACGGTCCACGATGACCCAAATAGAATCAAAACCAGAGGAGGTGCGGGGTAAACCCACAATGAAATCTAGGGAAATATCCTCCCATTTCCAAATAGGAATGGGCAAGGGCTGTAGATATCCAGGAGTACGCATATGATCTGCCTTGATTCTACCACAAGTGTCACATTCTGCAACGAACTGGGTGATATCTTGCTTCATGTAAGACCACCAGTATAGTTGGCGTAGATCATGGTACATTTTGTTGCTACCAGGGTGGATAGACAGCTTGGAATGATGGGCTTCTTTTAGAATCTTTCCTTTCAGCTCCTCATTAGACGGAACCACCAGTCTATTCTTGTATCTCACGACTCCCAGCTCATCAATGCTAAAATGAGGTCCACGCCCTTCCGCTAGCAACTTCTTGATGTGAGGAATCTCTTCGTGATCTCCCTTCTGTTCCTGAATAATTTGCTCCAGCAATTCCGAGGTCAAAGCAATCTGAGCCAGCACCTCGGTGTGGTGGAGTGACAAGGGTATTTCCTCAACCTGATGCGACTTACGACTCAAAGCATCAGCCACCACGTTGGCTTTTCCTGGGTGATAGTGAACTTCCAAATCATAATCCTTGATCAACTCTAACCATCTCCTTTGTCTCATGTTTAACTCAGACTGAGTGAAAATATACTTAAGGCTCTTGTGGTCCGTGAAGATATGCACTTTGTTGCCCAACAAATAATGCCTCCAGATCTTCAGAGAGTGAACTACAGCAGCTAGCTCTAAATCGTGGGTAGGGTAGTTCACCTCATGCTTCTTCAGTTGGCGCGAAGCATAAGCTATCACACGCCCTTCTTGCATAAGCACACACCCCAATCCCGTCTTCGAGGCATCACAGTAAACATCAAAGGGCCTCCCAATATCCGGTTGAGCCAACACAGGGGCAGTGGTCAGAAAAGTCTTCAGGGACTGAAAAGCTTCTTCACAAGCTGGACTCCAAACAAACTTAGCTTCTTTTTGGAGCAGCTTAGTCATGGGCTGGGCTATCTTGGAGAAATCAGGGATGAAACGTCGATAGTATCCAGCTAGCCCAAGGAACTGATGGATCTGGTGCACCGACCTTGGAGACTTCCAATCTACTACATCTTGCACCTTGCTGGGATCCACAGAAACGCCCTCAGGTGTCAACACATGTCCCAAAAACTGTACTTGATCAAGCCAAAACTCGCACTTGCTGAATTTAGCATACAACTGGTGCTCCCTTAGCCGAGTCAGTATTATCCGGAGGTGACGGGCATGCTCTTCCTCATTCTTGGAATAGATTAAGATGTCATCAATGAAAACTACCACAAACTTATCTAGCTCCGGCATAAAAACTGAGTTCATCAGGTACATGAAGAAGGCCGGGGCATTGGTGAGGCCGAAAGACATCACTAGGTATTCATATAGCCCATACCTAGTAGAGAAAGCTGTCCTTGGTATATCCTATGGCCTGATCTTGATCTGATGGTAGCCCGATCGGAGATCTATTTTCGAGAACATCCTGGCGCCAACTAGTTGATCAAACAAAGTATCAATGCGGGGCAAGGGATACTTGTTCTTAACTGTTACCGCATTGAGGGGGTGGTAATCCACACACATCCGCAGTGTACCATCCTTCTTCTTCACGAAAATCGCTGGGCAACCCCATGGTGAAGAACTTGGGCGGATGAAACCCTTGTCCATCAACTCCTTCAGTTGCTTCTTCATTTCTGCTAGTTCTCTTGGGGCCATACGGTACGGACATCTAGAGATAGGAGCAGTACCAGGCTCAAGTTCAATGGAGAATTCTACCTCACGGTCCGGTGGCAATCCAGGAAGATCCTCAGGGAAAACATCTGGAAACTCACATACTACTGGAATGGAGGTAAGATCAGGAACGGCTTCAGCATAGGCAGCAATAGGTAAGACCGGTTCTGAGGGTATGATGAGAGACATCCTATCCTCAGAAGACGAAAGCCATAACTCTACACTTCTTCTCCTCATATCCAATACTACCCCATACACCCGCAACCAGTTCATCCCAAGAATAACGTCAATGCCTTGCCCAGGCATTATCATGAACTGTAGACGGTAAGTGTGGGTGGCTAATACCAAACTTATTGTATCCGTGCGGGTGTTGATGAACATCTGAGAACCCGCAGTACGGATCTTATAGGCATACGGTATAGCCACAAGTGATAAATTGTGCCGCTCTACAAACCCCATGCTCATAAAGGAATGCGATGCACCAGAATCAAACAACACCAAAGCTGGATGGGATTCGATGGTAAACATACCAGCCATAACTATCTCCTGATGCACAACCTGCTGAGCATCCGTGAAGTGCACCTGACCGGATCTGCTGGGCACCTTCCTCTTGATGAAAGTCCTCTTAACCAGCCTAGAATTTGTAGACGGCTGAGACGGCTGAGCTGTCTGCTGCTGAGGACACTCCCTAGCATAGTGGCCCTCCTTGCCACACTTGAAACAAGCACCAGGCTTATTCCTGAATCCCTGATGAGGTGGGACCTGCTGTCCCTGAGTCTGCTGGGGCTGCACCTGCTGCTGAGGTGCCTTGTACTGGGTCGCGGAAGTTTGTGAGGTCTGCTGGGGTGACTAGAACGGAGGCCCGCCGGATGGTTGATAGGACCCCCGCCTCACAATTTGCACCTTCTGAGTATGAGGGTGGCTGGAGGATCCAGCTGCCACCCTCCTCCACTTCCAATCCGCCTGAGATGCCTGCTGAAAACCCTCAAGAGCAATGGCGGTGTTTATCAGAGCCCCAAAGGTCTGATAGTTTCCCAGGTATAGTTTCTCCTGAAGAATAGGAGTGAGACCATGAAAGAAGCGATCCTTCTTCTTGTCATCCGTGTCCACCTGACTACCAGCATACTGAGCCAAGTGGTTGAACTGATTCACATACTCCATTACCGTCCTGCTCCCCTGACGCAACTCCATGAACTCGGTCACCTTCTAGTGGATAACGCCAGCAGGTATGAAGAACTCGCGGAAGGCGGTGGAGAACTCCTGCCATGTTGCTGGATGATCCGGCAGCTCCGCGGCCAGGAAAGTCTCCCACCAGGCACCTGCGGACCCCAAAAGCTGCTGGGACGCAAAGTGCACCTTCTGCTCGTTGGCCACTCCGAGCAGCCGAAACTTCTGCTCTAGCGTGCGAAGCCAGTGCTCCGCCTCCAGCGGATCGTCCGATGGCGTGAACGTGGGCGGGTGGGTCTTGAGGAAGTCCTGGTAAGAGGACTGTCCCTCAGGATGGCGAGCACCACCCCCATTCCCACCGTTACCTCCGGGTCCTCCACGGGCGAGACCCGCGATGGCCTGTGCCATAATCTCCAAGGCACGAGCAGTCTCCTGTCGAGCCGCGGCTGACTCCCGACGAGCAGCCAACAACTCCACCATGACCTCCGCGGTGGACAGCGGCGGAGGCGGTGGCGGCGGCGGGAAAGGATGGGGAACCAAAGGTGGAACCTCCCGAGCTCCCTCGTTGTCACGCTCAAAGGCCCGAGCACTGTCACCATGGCCCTCGTTGGCCACTCCCGAACTGGTACTCCCACGTCCAGACCTCAGATTCATCTGTAAGAGAGACGAACCATCCATTAGGATACCTTTCCGATTAGAATCTAGGGATTAAAGAAATGGCAGCACATATTAAAGTATTCATTAAGTTAGTCCTGCCAATTTACTACTTTCATTATACGTGAAGGGGGATTCCTAGTTCAAAAGATGCTATTATATGATGCACGCTTCGACCTATACGTTCACTCAAGCCGGAATATAGCGGTGTTCGTAACATTTTTGGCACATCGCACACTCACTTTCCGTATACTAAGCGATTTCTTACGCAACATAAGTCAGTGTACCTGCAGAAGACTGATTAGATAAAACCAGTGCCGCTATCCTAGATATACCATATAGCTAGGGCTTATACTTATATAACTTAACTTAATCGCACCCTATTTTTCGCAAAACTTTTGTTGTTCAATCTTTTAGTTTTGTAAAAGAGTGAGGAACTCGTGACCATTATTGGCTCTGGTACCAACTGTGGCAGAACCACCCGAAATAGCGTACTTACGGAGGCGCTCGTCTTCCACCAGACACTAAGCACCCCGATAGCCACTACCGCGAGCGGTATCCGTCGGACACACCCCGAGGGAGAGCCCGAAAGATCCACATTTTTCCCCAAGGATCCAATAATGAAAACGAGTTACAACACAAGTCCATCTCATACATTAGAGTTTCTGAAAAGTACATTATTACAATACCAAATATAGAGTTCGGAATGATAAACAGCGGAATATTAAAAGATAACATCTAGCGATAAGATAACGAGGATTTCGTCTGAGCCCACCAGAAGAATCCTCCACACAAGGTACTCCTCAAGCATCACCTGCAACAGGGGTAAATAACCCTGAGTACACAATGTACTCGCAAGACTTATCCGATAGTGGGAATATTTTCCCGACTCTAAGGAATATGCTAGGCTTTATGGTTGCTGGTTTTTCTTTTAGCCAAAAGCAGTACTAATAGTGAGTCCTTATTGATATATTATTCTTATCAGCCGTATTACGTTCTTATCTAGTCAATCTATATAAGCACCTATGCTACTTTCAAGCAAGAGTTGAGCAATCGATACTATTTCTTCTCATTTTCCACTTCCAGTTCTTACTACGGTGCTAAACCGCAGACAAGCCGTACCGGGTAACCCGGCGATTTGCGAATCAATGTGCCCAGCTGGGTGCCCTGAAGACACACGCCCCGCTTGTACCCCGGGCACAAGCGGGACTAACCCACCACTCTCCTGTCCTGAGTGTCCAGGTCCCCGTCCAAACTTGGACTCCAAGCCCCCGCCTCTGAATCTCGGACTCAGTGCGGCGCAAGGACCTCCACCACCTCCTCTTCCCATCAGTCGGTCCGAAAAGAGCCGGATCCGCGACAAGAGAGCAGCAAGTCTTCCCTGCGCCCATACCCAAGTATGTGCTCGGGACAAAAGTCTGTGACCTGCCTAGAGTCATAAGCAACGACCGGTCCTTAATCGACGCAGACAGGGAAAAAGTGTAACCGGGCTATGCCCTGTTGGCCACAGGGCACAACCCCTCACACCCACCAGTATCAAATCCACATCCCTATCCGGTCACCATTTTTCCTTCCCATTATTTCATCATGGTATTATAGTGTAATCACCTATTTGCGAGTAACGTCAGGTTACTCACGCTACCGACATCCTGAGCATAGCAGCTACTCGACCTGCACTAGTAGGACTCAGGGTGGATATATCTATGCATGTAGTTTCCATAAAATGCCTGTAACGTAAATGCATATCATATAAATATATTCAGTGATCATTTAAAAATAGGGGTTATGCACCGGGGCTTGCCTTGGGCAGGTGCCGAGTCAGCAAAGTCAGTACCAACAGGCTCCTGGTCTCCTTCCTGTGTGAAAAGCTCCTCCTCGTACTCCTCGATCACCTCGTTGTACTCCGGATCACCGACGGGTACGAAGTCTACCTGTTCGTGATCTACATGAAATGACGATGCAATGATTACACTATGGCAACAAAAATTCTCAATGCAAAAGTACCTCTATTACATTTCTAAGCGAGGTCTTCCTACTAAAGTCTAAGCTATATACCAGTACCACTAACATGTATGACCGCGTCCTACATTCATACGATGACTACGGATATTCATACTCCTAATGCCAGTTTACGATAAAGCAAGGATAATAACTACGGCGTTAAATGACTCGTTCTATGGTTACCATTTTTACAGCAAGTATATAAATGCCTAAGGAACATACGGTAACGATTTCAAAGCTAAAGCTATCGTCGGTTTACCCCAACAAATCTTGCAATTAAGGATCGATATACCGCTAAGCTTCCACTTCAAGCTTATGAGCCTACCATCCTGACCACTAATGGTGAACCAACTGTACTAACAGGTAGGCGACATTTTTGTGAACCTAACAAACTTTGTTTCGCTATTTTTGGACAATCATGCAATTTACTGCTAATTATTGAAGTTCAGTTCATAACCTAAATAGATACACAATTTCTAATACCATGAAATGGAGAAAACGAAACCTCCCTGACCAGCCCACGACGTGCGGCCCGATCCAACTCGTTATCCTGCCCGCGCGCGACAGCAGCCAGGCGCGCGGCCCACGCGGAGGCGCGGCCCAGATGGCCAACGGCCCACGAAGGGGAAGGCCTGCGCGCGCGGTAAAAATGTACGAACACCCCCGACGAACTCAGCATTTACTACGAGCTCTACGGCACTGTTTCGCTAGTCTACCGTTTTACACCAGCACCCTCCCACTTCTTCTTCTTCACTTCTTCTTCTTCACCACGAGGAGGTCCCTGGCTATCCAGAGCACGCACCGGCGCGACGGCGCGGCACTAGACGCCTACGTCAGCCACCCCGGCCCTCTCCATGCTAAAATAAAGGGCCGATACTCACCTACGTGCGAACGCAAACCACCGGGCGGAGACACAGGCGCCGAGACGTCGCAGCGAGCACGGACCACGACGGTGGGCAACCTGCAAGGACGGCGATGCCGTTCCGGTGAACAACAGCACGGCCGGGACAAAACAAGGAGTGGACGAGTACCAGCGACTCACCATGGAACTGGAAGACGTGAAGAAGCGATCGGAGGTGGCTCAGGCCAAGCCGGCCATGTGCGCGCGAGGAGTGTAGCAGAGCACGGCAATGGCACGGCCACGCCACAGGATGCACTATGGCGGTAGGGTCTAGGATAGGGCGACCATGGCGACAACTGACGGAAGGGGAGGCTAGTGGTGCGAGGAATTTGACCGAGCTGCTTTGGCGGCGAAGAAAACCGACGGCGCAGCACTCCGGGTCTTAATGGCCCGAGAGCTCGGCCCTTCAAAATTGGCGCACAGGACAGAGCTACAGGCTGCTATGAGGGGCAGGAAGGGTTACCGGCTGCCCAACGGAGCTGCGGGCCAGACCAATTGAACCGGGGTGCAACCGCATCGGTGAAATGGAAAGAAACATGATGGCGGCAAGGGGACAGCGGAGACAGAGGAACACCCAGCGCGGCATGGCTCGTCTGCGGACGTCAACGCAAGGTACCGCCGTGCTTAGCCATGGGGAACCCCAGGGCGTGCTCCTGACAGCCGTCTGCATGGCCGCTGCAGCAAACGACGAGCCCTGGCATGGCACGTCTGCGGACGGCGCCAGGCAAGGACACGGCAGACGTGACGCCGAGGCGACAGTGCAGCGGCAGTCCTCTACGCGCAAGCGGCCAAGGGGTCAACTGAGCGGTGCCAAGCGTAGCCGCTAGCGACGCGGACGCGGGACCCCACCCGACCACGGCCACAGCGGGTAGGGCAAGGTGCAGGCAGGGCACGGTCGGTGGTCCAGGCACCACGCGTCTGCTGGCGAGGCGAGCAGCAGCCAGGCAGAGCGCGCAGGCGGGCAGCAGCGAGCGGTGGTCAGGACGCGTTGGTCGTTCGCGTGAACGGCACAGCGAGCGCAGTCGGCGCGCAGTGGCTCTGGCCCACGCGGCAGGGCGCGCTGGCAAGCCAACGGGGTGGTGACCGCGCCCAGAGCCCAGCCAGGTGACGTGCACGACTTTTAAAGCAACTAGAAAATGAGTACGCCACGCTCCAAACGCTATTCCAATTGCTCGATGCGAAAAGGAGTACACCGAGCCATCACTCTCAGTCGCGACATTACGCTACTTCTTAAGCCGATTGTTCTACAACTAATGCCAAAGGTGGCTTCGTCGACCACTTCAAACACTTACGCGGAGGACGTCGATTTGAAAGATTTCGCGTCAAAACCCCAAACCCGCTCCCCGGGACGTACTCGCTAGCCCTCCATGTCACCGACCACAACTTTTTATCGCCATTCCCAAAACGTTTTATAACATTTTGTGTTAACAAAATTTTGATTCAGGTAATAAACGCGTTATGTGACATGAAACATAACCTTTTTCTTTTCGTTTCGTAAAAATGTTTCCAAGCCAAACATGGGTTATAAAGCCTATCATACACCAATGCACATAAATCAGATGCTTACGAAATGTTTCAGCAAAACGTTACAAAGTAACACCAGGGTGGCCCAGGGCTTAATAGGATTAATAGGATACTCATACCAATAAGTTGCAACTTCTTTTCTGGAAGCCCATCTGCAAATAACTCCGAGGTTAAGCGTGCTTGGCCTGGAGCGATGGGTGACCGACCGGGAAGTTCTTCCCGGGTGCGCACGAGTGAGGACAAAGTGCGCAGAAAAGACCTGTGTTGGTCTGTGAGGGCAGTCTATATCCTAGAGAAGCTGCCAGATGTAAGCGGGCCCGGCCTCGGAGAGGCGGGACGTTACAGAATGGTATCAGAGCCGACTCTCGCGGTTTCACGGGCGCGTGTGTCGTAGTTGCGCAGGCATGGTGCGCATGGCTAGTGTGGATCCGGCGTGGTCACACAGCATGGCACATGCGCTGGCTCTGGACACACGGACGTGACCAAGAGAGGACGCTCCTGGCTTGGGATTGATCGACGAGGACATCGATCTCTTATGGGGGTGAGGATGTAACATCCTGGCCCAGGGCTTAATAGGATTAATAGGATACCCATACCAATAAGTTGCAACTTCTTTTCCGGAAGCCCATCTGCAAATAACTCCGAGGTTAAGCGTGCTTGGCCTGGAGCGATGGGTGACCGACCGGGAAGTTCTTCCCGGGTGCGCACGAGTGAGGACAAAGTGCGCAGAAAAGACCTGTGTTGGTCTGTGAGGGCAGTCTATATCCTAGAGAAGCTGCCAGATGTAAGCGGGCCCGGCCTCGGAGAGGCGGGACGTTACACACATATTGCTGAATTTTCATTGATTCGGCTATAATTATTAGCAATATGTGGAGCCGAATCACGAGTTTTAGCACTTGAATGCCTTGCTGAAATTTCACTAATTCGACTATGGTCATGAGCGAAATACAAAGTCAAATTGTGAGCATTAATCTTTGCATAAGGTGCTGAATTTTCATTGATTCGGCTATGGTTATTAGTAACACGTGAAGCCGAATCATAAGTATTTAGCACTTAAACACCTTGCTGAATTTTCATTAATTTGGCTCGAGTTGGGAGTAACATATGGAGCCGAATTATGAATAGGAGCATTGGCATATGGTGCTAAATTTTTAGAGCAATTGACTAAATAATTAGCATTGTTATAGCTAATTCTCTCATTCATCGGCATGTCTTATGGTGGAACCACATATTATGAACTTATAGCCGATGAATAACAATTTGCGTGTTGTATGTTGCTAGTAGCATCAAAACTCGAAGAATTTACAACATGCATCGGCTCTTGACCATAATATTCATAATTATGATGTGTATGATGAGGAGCATTAACAAAAGTATTAGCCGATGTAACATATCTAGTATCATAACAGCTAGCAACACCAACATGAGAGCGCATAGAACTTGCAAAATAACTATTAGGATCATAAGATGCATTTGCAAGTTGTACCTCAGGGTGATTGTAGTAATATTGTGATGCAACACCTTGGTACTTCATGATTTATAACTTGACCGCCTTGCTGAATTTTCCGATAAGCAGCGCAACTTGTTGTAAAATCGCAAACAAGATCACAAGAGGTCAAAATCAGATGCGATCGGTCTTTTGGGCCAGATGCAACGGTAATGGCGAGCTCAAGAAGATATATTAACGAGGAGTAAGGCTAGGTCAGAGAGATCGGCTATAAGAGATAGCCGAACCAATCGTCCCCAGCGGAGTCGTCAAAAAGTGTGTTGACGTCGGAAGTGATCCGAATCAAACACCAATAGGGCCTTGGACGCCCGGGCCGCTACGGACCGAAGAACGCAGCGAGGATGTCACTCTTTCGTGGTGAAGAACGGAGAGGTTTACAAGCAAACCACCAAAGGATAACTAACGTGCTTACGTGACGAAGAACGGACTGGTTTTCAGGCAAACTAACAAAGAAACCGTCGAAGCTCTCGCCCGGGAGGGACCCGTCAGGGCAAGGACGTCGCCGGGTTGCCCTAGGTCGGCCGGCAAGCCTAGGGCGCCATCCTTGGTCGTCGGATCAAAGGATGAACAGCATGGGGGTTGGAGAAGAGGGTAAAAGGGTTGGGGTAGAGGTAATAGATTGATTTGTTTGTCGATTAGATAGATGGGAACTCAATCGGCCATGATCCTCTCATATATATAGAGGGGGTGGTCTTATCCCAGTAGGAAATCTCTCCAAGCCTTATTTTCCAAGCTTTCCACGAGTTTGGAACAGTTCGGATCGGAATCCATAAGGCCAGATCCGAACAGGATTTCCTGTTAGGTATGTCGGAACTCCCGACAGTCGGAAACTTCTGACTTTTGTCGGAACTCCCGACGTAGGGATAACCCCAGACACCCGAGCAGATTTCTTCAGGCTTCCCGAAAGTCCCGACACGCGTCGGAACTTTCGACCGTCGGAAATCCCGACTTGGGTCAGAACTCCCGACAACGAGGCATCTTTCCGAGGGCATAACTTCTTTATCCGGACTTCGAATTAGACGTTCCATATATGTTTTTTTTTTACCGTCTCGACGAGAGGAACGCAATGGTGAAGTTCGTTTCCCATTTTAACGACTTCCACATTTTTTGTTGTCTAACACATAGCTAGGATTTTGTTGCCCGTTAGCAAGCTTTTGGATCTCAAGCAAAGCAACGTAGAATCCCAAGCAGAGCCATCTTTACGCGGTCCATAATGTGGGTGTAGCTCGTTTCTATTGCTTACGGCTGTAATTTTAGGACTTGGGCAGGTCAAACCTGATTAGGCATAATACATGTGCAAACTTAAATTTGCCGTGGTATTTTATTTTTACTCCCGTTGCAACACACGGGGATAAACCTAGTGTAAATAAAAGAGGTATCTTCTAAATTCATTTTTTTTTTGGTAGTGTTTGGAGTTCGATGAAGAAAATCGGACTCTGGTTATATTTCAAGAAGATAAAATGGACTTGTTCCCCTTATAGATGAGTACATAACCCTTGCTTGTTTGAGGCCCTCTTTCTTGATCTTGCTTTGAACGGGCAGGGTCGCCCGGTAAATGTGGCCCTTGATGTTGAGCCGGTGGCTGCACATAGCATATATATAGCGCGCGCGGCGAGACGGCGTGCCCTGGGTCTCGTTCGTTCTCGACCTACAACAACGCCGCAGCGCAGCAATCTGCCGCGCCGCCACCTGCACCAACCAAGGCCT
Source organism: Miscanthus floridulus (assembly GCF_019320115.1). Taxonomy (NCBI): domain Eukaryota; kingdom Viridiplantae; phylum Streptophyta; class Magnoliopsida; order Poales; family Poaceae; genus Miscanthus; species Miscanthus floridulus. Next base: position 126,328,959 of record NC_089597.1, read on the forward strand.
ACCTCGCGAGGCGCCCGCAGCACCAGGCCCTTGCATCGACAAGGCGCGCGGCGACAGACGGGCGCGTCGACGTCGACGAGAACACCGCCACCGAACACTAGCCCCGATCGATCAAGGCCGCCGTCAGGATGTCGGGGAGCAGCTTCGTCGTCGACAGCGAGATCGGCGTCGTCACCAAGGCTGGGCGGGGGAACAAGGAGGCGGCCGGGACAGGCATGGTGACGGAGGCCTCCTGGATCAACTTCGTCTTCTTGACCAAGCCGCCGACGGGGATCCAGCGCAAGGCCGAGCCGACGGTGGCTATGATCACAAAGGAGATGGTGCCCGACTCTTTCATCGACATTCTCAAGATGAGACATTTGTACCAGAAGCTGCCTCCTATCAAGGAAAATTCCTATGTCTACTCCAGGTTCCCCGAGCTGCGCGACGTCCGTCAATCTGATACGGCTCGTAGAAATTACTGCGTCGACCTGCATGCGATGTCCTGAGGCAGCACGCGGAGAAGGGCTTCGCCGAGGTCGGCGTCGACTTCACCGACGGTGTCAAGATCTTTATCCTTCCCCAGCATTAGGGGTCTGCATCGTGAGGAAAGGTGTGCATCGGTGGAGCAAAGGGAATTAATTATTATATTATGCTACTAGTTTGTCCTGTCTAATAACTATTAGGGTTCAAATTCTTGCTTGAATGATGCAGCTCTGCCTTACAATTTGGTAACCGGATCCCGTGATACTAGCAACTATACTTAGCTTTAACAAATTCCTCAAAAAACTTAACTTTACCAATAATTTTAAAAACTAATCAACCAAGTGGTTGTTTGGATCACCAAAAAAAAAACTAGTTTTAGTAAATCGAGTTTTAGAAGGATTTTTGAGAAACCCGACAGTTATAGGAAATCAGAGCTTTAGGGGGATTTTTAGGAAAAACCCTGTGTTGATTTGTTGCCTCTGTTGGTTCCCTTCTGGCGACGCTGCTGCTGATATCCGGGGCCCACAAGTGCGTCTGCAACAGTCGTATACTGCATTCCTTCCATGTGAGAAAACCTAAACATATGAACAAAAACACTACCAATCCATGTAGCCATTTGCTCTCCCGGATGTAAAACTGGGCACACATCTACAAATACTCTGCACCTGCCATCCTTCAGGAGACGCCTACTTGTGATCCGGCATGTATGGACCGTCAAGTTAGGTCATTCAAACTGGTCATATGAACCAGTAGAAGGGTTACCAGAGTTCTGATCGCAGCGAGCCCTCCAGGCATTCCCGCCATCCGAGCTGCTGCAGGCCTGGTTGGGGAGAATGTTGTTCCCCAGATCCCCATCCAAGCTCATCTGCTGCACTTCGTGAGGCGAAAGGATCCTAATGCACTTCACACAGTTGACAAACTCCCTGCATTATAGGCGATAGCAAAGCATTCATTATAACAAAACAAGGGTAAGACCAAATCTGAGCACATTTAGGGTTGTTCATGTTTTGTTCATAACTCATCATGTAATTATTGAGCATATCTCAAAATTGTCAGGCCCAGTTTCAAGAAGATACATGTCCAGCAGTTTTACAAATTGATCATTATTGCCAATTTTGTTGGTATTCCCATCTTAGAGACTCCCAAGAGCAAATAATTTTAAAAATATAATATTAAAGTACAAGACAGCTGAACTTACTCCCAAGGGTCATCACCAAGAAGTAGGATGTCATCCTCATGATCCTTGTAGACAAGTTTCCAGCCGATTCTCTGTCGTTCCTCAAGTTGCCCCTCCATACTAAACATGCGAGCCAGAGCATGCTTCAACTCATCGTATCCATTGAACTGACTAATGTCAATGGACCGACCTACAGCTCCACGTTTATACACCTACAAGAAATTATAGGTTAAGCAGAAGAAATAGTATGAAACTGAAAGTAGCATATGCTTCGTTTCATAACAGTAAAAGCACAGATACTATTATGTTTACCCAAAGTGAAAGATTAGCTGTATGTTAAAGAAATAGAAAAGTGCCAACCTTGGTAAATGTCCTCATCCTCTTTAGGGGAGGAGGAGGCCAAGAAGTTCTGTTCACGAAACCACCATCATTCATACCAGAGTCAATTGAATTGAATGCCATATCTGATGCACCAAATGACTGTGAAACCATGGATGACGATATTTCTTGCTGACCATCCTTTGGGATCCTGTAGTTACCATCAATATCTGTTGAAATGTGATTCTGATACTTGGAAGCATCAATTCCATTCGATAAGAAGCCATCCGCTCCCATGGGAAAGGCCAGCTGACCATCACTATTTATTTCAAAGAGTGTGTTATTACTGGGATCTGCACCCTGAATATCAGTCTCAGGAGCCGCATCTTTGAACATCTGCTGCTGATTGAAGTTAGACATGGGAAAACCATGATGTAGAAGTCCATCCGCTTGGGAAAGCCACACTGAAGTTGCTGATGAAGCTGTTTCCAGATAGTCCGTCGGGGGTGCATTGTTACCCAAATTTTGAGGTACAAGCCCTGTATTTGGTAGCTTTGAAGCCATTACACTTGGCTTGACATTAGAATTCAACTTTGGCAGTTCCTTGATTGATCTTGGCGTCGCCGTGACAGCTTCCAGGGAGCTTGGTATTGACATAGGAATAGACTGAGGCACCTTCTCATAGTTGATCATGCTGCCTTGTTGGTTTCTTCCGGGGACTGGTTGCACAAGATTATTACCATTAGCTGTTGAAGGTGATGTTGAGCAGGAAGGGATTTCATCGGTAAGTACAGAATGTGTGGCACCAGTTGCCATCAGAGGACTTCCCACAGCTGAAATGGCATTGACTGATGTAGTTGGAGGAATGGCAGTATGTGATGTGTCAGTGAACCCAACATGCTTCTGTGGAAGCTTCTGTTGTGACTCTTGTTGCACGGTTGGTGGTGGTGGTGTTGCCTGTGATGGAACTTTGGTACTTTGTTGAGGCATTATTTGTTGCTGGGAAAGTGATTGAGAATTTGACAGCTGCTGCTGCATATCAATAATCAACTTTTGCTGCTCTTGGATTAGAGGTAATTGTGCAAGAGTAACACCTGGTTGTGATAGCAACGACTGCTGCTGCTGTTGCAATTTTTGTAGCAATTGCAGTTGAAGCTGCTGATCATACAGTTGCAGCTGATGTGGCGCCAGATTTGGCACTTGCGCAGCCATCTTATTTAACTGTTGCTGATTTTGCTGCTGTTGCTGCAATTGTTGTTGCTGAAGTAAAAGCTGCTGCTGTTGATGTACCAACTTTTGTTGTTGATGTTGCTGTTGCTGTTGCTGCTGATGGGGCAGGAGCAGCGACTGGCTGGCAGCTGGCTGCTGATTTTGAGTCATGGATGGTGGTTGCTGCTGCTGATGGGGCAGGAACAGCGACTGGCTAGCAGCTGGCTGCTGATTTTGAGTCATGGATGGTGGTTGCTGCTGCTGATGCTGCTGCTGCATTTGATTCTGGATAAGGACCTGAGCCTGGACAAGATTGGTTTGAGACTGGCTCAATGGAAGTAGTTGGTTCATGGACTGTTGTTGCCTCTGCAGATTGCTTGGTTCTTGAGTTTGCTCTTGCGGTTTGGTGCCCACACCAAGCTGATTCAGTGGAAGTGATGCCTTTGACAACTCATTGACCGTCTGAATTTGCTGAGGAAGTTTGGGAGAACTAAACTGAATGCTGTTCTGTTGCAGAATCTGGTTCTGCAGGTTTAACTGCCTTGAGAGATCAGCTGCGCCAATATTTTGCATGTTGGGGTTGCTTAGTGATCGTAGGTACTCGGACTGCATCGCCGAGTTTGCAAACGAGGAGTTCTGCTGCATATTCATGTTCATCCACTGAACTAAGCTCAGACCAGGCATTATTGTGTTCTGTGTCTGTGGATCCTTTATGCATATCTCCTCACCAAGCCATGGCATTGCCCTCTTTAAGAGATTCTCCATTTCTGAGGACTCATCATCTGCAAGTACATAGCAGAGATCATTTATTATACATCGATGCTACACATTAAAAAAACATTTTTATATCAGGGCTCAAAACTACTCTTAAATCTTAAAGTCACAAAATATATACAGAATTCATTAACAGGTTAGCTATAATTGAAAGAAGATTACCCAGCATCTTCAGTAGGATAGAGGAATAGCATCCCTGACCTACCTAACTATCTAGAAAAAAAAGTCCTGCCAAGTAACTAGTGCTACTGTAAACACCAAAGCATACCTAATTGTCTGGGACGTTTTGAACCAAAAAATGGTGGAGGGCATATGAAAAATGGAGCAGCAACCGGTTCGATCTCCCAAATTGAAACCCTGTTCCGCCTTTCGCCTGCTGCAGACTCATCCCAGCCAACCTATTGAAAAAATACAATCTCCTTAGGTCACAAAAGAATATCTGTACAGCAACAGAAAAGGGGAAAAGGGTAGCGCACAGGATGCAACGAAATTAACTAGAAAACCAACCTGTAAGTTGCGCCATTGTGAGTTTTTCCATCTTACTGGATCTAGATCACTTATGCCAGTTATTGTACCCATGTACCTGCAAAATAACAACATATAGGAATATGAAAAAAAAATGGAGATTTAGAATATGACATTTTTGTCAAAACATCTTAATTTGGTTTCTAGTTATAATATGGAAGTACCAGCAAAACCCATTATGTTTGTTAGAAAGAGATGCAAAACAATAATGAAGACACTTGAAGCAGGGAAAAAGTAAAGTGAGATACAGTATACCTTCTTGTGCCTAATTCTTCAGTTTCAAACATCATGCGAAAGCGCATTCCTAAAGATATTTGATTACCATAGAGTGCCTTCTGATACTTAGCAAACGGCACGACAAATTCTGTAGGACTGGCCCTGAAAATGAAAGCTTTCAATTTGAGATTTTCATGGACGCTAGCATTCACTAGAAGTAAGCCCATGTGTAGTAAATATTAGGCATTAAGTCACAACTCAGTGCAGACCTGGGATTATAAAATATGGTGAATGGGCTATTATTGGCAGCGGCATGGGCTGCAGCAGCAAGAATTCCTATATGCATGCTGTCACTTGAAAGGACAGATGACGATATGTTAGTTGGCTGTCTATTAGCACGCCTGATTCCAAGTAGAAGTTGCTGCTTTTCATCCCTAAAAATATAAGAAAAAACACAGAACAAGGAATAGTCAGTGTTGAATCACAATGAACACCAGCAAAAAAAGGAGTTATCATCTCTCGTGAGCTCTTTTAGAGAAAATCTTAAAGGCATAGATTCAGAAGCTGTGATGTACAGCTGTACCTAACAAAAATGACAGAATCACCAGCAAATAATCTCTTTCCGCTCACAAAAAGACTCCAGCCAGAGGTAAGCAGATGTCTTTTTGGCTGACCTGTTCGTTCCAAAAGATGAGGATGGTCAAACATCCTTATGTGCACGAAAAGGATAGAACCATGAAAAAAATATTTGTGTGAAAACTTTTTTTAAAAAAAAATTGTGTACATGAGCTACAATGCACAACTGTATTGAAGACAATAAAACCGAAATTTACATGTACATATCCATTATGCCACTGATACTACATTTTTCAGCCAAAAAGATTTCCACGATGCTGCATCTTTTACCTCGATATATGTGGCGGAATGTCCATACATTATCATGTAAATCTCTGGCTTGGATCTCTTGAGCGGGTGGTTGCATGGAGAAATCCTACAGAAGGATGTGAGTACATTTAATTGCAATAACGAATAAAATGCTCGAAATCATGTGGACTCAAATCTTCACATACAAGGGGTGGAAATATCTTCTCAGCTGCTCGACGAGGCACGGAGAAGCCTCCATGAGTGCTTGTGTCACTTGCAGTTAGTGTCTTACAGAAAAACTCTGTTTGAGGCCTTGGTTGTTTCAGCGCTAGTTCTGATAGTTGCAGCGCCTCCTTTCCATACTGATCACCATTAACAATCAATTTTAAATACAAAAACTTGTGTTAAAATACCGAAATGAAGGAAAAACTTATGGCAACCATGAATGGCACTGGATACGTACTGAAGTAACTGGCAGGAGAGTCATTTGCGCATACACTTCATCTGTTTCTGGATCCGCCTATGGAAGCCCCAGAACAAATCCTTTTAGTATAAATGAACAAATGATCAAACAGAAGATAATTAAAGTAGGGACAAAGCAGAATATTACATGCCAAGTGACATTATGCAGAAGGCAAATCAACTTTGATGGAAGATTTGGGTAGCTTGGAACATGTCCATCAACATCCTTTTGCATAGAAGCTGCAACCTACAGTAAGAGCCAACTTTAAATCTCATACTCCAACTCAAACACAGCCTGAGAAAAAAAAACAGAATGAAAAAAATCTTCTTATATAGATTACAGATATAAATTCCCAAAGTATTGTGAGCCATCAGGAAAGAAACAAAGAAAAAATAAAACAAAGAGGCTACTAACTGAAGTCGTACAGTGTAAAACTAATATCTACTGTGTAAATCAGGTTGAAAAATCCCTGAACACCAGCACAGTGTAAAACTAATATCTACTGTAGAAGCCACATGAGTTGTGATGGAAAGTCGTTGGGATTTGACAGCACATAGCACAAGTAGATACATTGCATCAAAGAGCTATTATAGCCACCATGTGCGAGGAAACCACCAGCCAATCATAACTGAAAAGGTTCCATTTTCTTTCATCGAGCAAAAAAGAAAGGAAAAACCAAAGTTGGACACCTCCCAGTACTCGCATTCAGACGGAGAATCTCTTAGAGCATCACCGGCAGTTCTACCTTTGGTGGTTTAGTTGGGTGAAGTTTGGAATTTTGGCTCCTGTAGCACTTTTGTTTTTATTTAGTAATTATTATTCAATCCTGGATTAATTAGGCTTAAAACGTTCGTCTCGTGATTTCCAACCAAATTGTGCAATTAGTTTTTTTTCGTCTACATTTAATGCTCCATGCATATATCGCAAGATTCGATGTGATGGCTACTGTAGCACTTTTTAGGAAAAAATTTTAAAACCAAACAAGACCTAAATATCTGTTTAGGTAGCGACCTATTTTTATCCTACCTATATTTTACTTCCAACTCCAGCTGTCGTTCCTAAAACATGGTTCCTAAATTTATTTTAGCAGTCTATGTCAAAGGGGACCCACGTGTCATCCTCTTCCTGGTCCCCATCGACGAACTCGGCCATCGGGAGCGGAGTTGCCTGCGGGGGCCGCCTGCGAGCCCGCGCGCCGGTGGGAGAGGAGGGGAGCCGAGCCGCCGCGCCTGGGAGTCCGCGCGCCGTCGGGGGGATGGGAGCCGGAGGAGCGGCGCTGCCACGCCATCGCACGTCTTCCCTGCGGGGTGTGCGGCTTCCTGCGGCGGCCGGTGAAGGGCGCGTGGCTCCCCTGCGGCGTGGAGGTGGCGGACCGGGATCCGCCGTTGATGGTAGGCCAGCGCCGGGATCCTCCGTGCGATGGGGTGGCCACCGCGCGAGGCCACAGCAGCGGGAGGCCGCCGGCAAGGGCCGCGCGATGGGCAGGGCCGCCGCCGGGGAGGGCCGCCGCGAGGGCCGGCGCAGGCGAGGGCAAGGCGCGGGTGTGGGCGGTGTCGGGCGTTTCCGTGGGCGTTGGGAGGGGAGAGACGAAGGAAAAATAGGCAGAAGGATTCGTTGGCCCGACAGATGTAGGCAGTGGAGTAGGTAGCCTGAGTGGGGTTTTTTTTTTTCCTCTACTATTTAAATAGAGGACAGGCAGTGGGTTTAGATAGCTGGGCCTTGTTTAGATTACCCCAAAATTCCAAGTTTTTTCACTCTCTCTCCATCACATCAATTTTTAGCCACTTGCATGGAGCATTAAATGTAGGTAAAAAAAAAACTAATTGCACAGTTTAGTTGGAAATCACGAGATGAATCTTTTGAACTTAGTTGGTCCACGATTGGACAATATTTACCAAATAAGACGAAAGTGCTACTATTCATCGGGTTGAAATTTTTCTCAATCTAAACAAGGCCCTGCAGGAGATGTTCTTATAGATCCGAACATGTGATCATCCCATCCCCTAAACTTGCTCAAAACAAGATTCTTTGGTGCCAAACCCTGAAATCTGTGACAGAGGTTACTGAAAGCATCACCTATAAAAGCTAAAATTCCATCGTTCTTGGTTCCTTCATCCACCAAACAGCAAGGAAGGGAATGGTGCAGCACACCAGAAACCCATAAAAAGAGTGGGGTAGTAGGCCCATTACTCCCAACTCCTTTGGCCATAAGCCAAAAATCGGCAGCAAACAAAGCAAAACATACTACCAACCAACCGAACAAATATTACATGCACAACGTATCTTCTCTTTTTTGCGTTAGCATGTCCATATTTCAATGAATTCGTGTATCGAATGTAACAATCTTCAGCTTGTTCGTTTCGTCGTAAACGATCGTGAATTATTTACCGCTGGCTTGTTTGGTGTGAGAGAAAAATATTGTTCCAGCTTATAATCCACGATGGTATACGATGTATATACCCAGCCAAAGAGGCCGCTTATTTCTTTCATTTCAAAAAAAAGGGACCAATCTACACGACAAAAAGGAAATAGTCATCATATGATGGAATAAGGGTCTGCTAAAGCCTAAAGTACAGAACAAATGTGCTTTGAAAAGTCATACTAAATGAAACATCCCGAGAAATGAATTGTAGTACATTTTTTGTTGTAAAAATATATACATTAAAATAGTGATGTGCACTATAAACAGGGAAAGGTCCCATCAACTTAACTGGCAGTACCACTCATTCACTCAACAAAATGGAGAACAACAAATCAAGTCACGTCCCTGATACTTTTAGCAATTAAAATTCGACAGAAACCAATCTTGGCCTGTCATCTGTCATGACCCCAGAGGGCCCGTCATTAAGAATTAAAATATTCTTATGCATAGCATCAAAGCAAAAATTGCCAACTAGAAAGCATTTTAAAATGCCGTGGCACATGAACAAGTCAGACCATACGGGAAAAAAACTCAAAAAAAATATTGCAAAAAAGTGGGCAGCTAAGGAGCAAAGAGCCACCATGAATGATGAATCATAGCACGGGTAGGCTTCAGAGAAAGGGGTTCACCTGCTCGCTGTGGCCTTGGGGGAAGTAGACGACGAGGCTGCCCGCCGGCGGCAGCGACACCAGAGGCCCCGCGCAGGCGTGCCAGAGCTCCGAGTTGATCGGTGGCGCCTTCTTCTCCCCTGCAAACACACAAACGGCCAAACCAAACCAACCGCATCATCATTCATCAGTGATAACCACAGAAGAAAAAGGAGCTACGTTTTCCCCCCCTAATTCCGCCGAAGGCACGCAGACCACCATGGCTGCCGTTGCAGCTTGCGCTTGCCCTTGCGGACACAGAGAAAGAAAGGAAGAACTACTACTACTACTACAGAACTCTCGTAGCTCGCCAGATGGAGCTCCGGGGTTTCTGAGACACGGAGGAACATAAATGCAGAATAATCATGCACTTTTCCACGCCGGTGGCCGGCGACGATCGCGACGGCGCGGCCAGCGGTGTTTTTTTTTTTTTTTTTTTTTTTGCAGAGAACAAACACCCCGCAAATCTCCAGAAATCACAGAAGCCCCTAGAATGCATTGGAAAAATCGCGCCTTTGCTACAGCCAGAAGTCCAGAGGGGAAGAAAAACAAAAGGCGCTTTCCAATCCCACCAAGCAGAAAAGCTCGAGAACGCAAGCACCAGAGAGCGAAGCCGAGATGGCACTATTCCATTCCATTCCCGCCAGGCCGCCATTAGCAAGCGCTACATACCTTCGCATCCGCTGGGCGCCGCTGCCGCCGCCGGGGCAGGCGCCGGTGGCGCGGCGGAGCTCGCCGGCATCGGCTGAGGCGGCGCCTGCTGCTGCTGTTGCTTGATCATCTCTGCGTCCCGGACCACCGCCAAGCCAACCAAGCGCTCGTTTCGCCGGCGAGAACGAGCGAGAGAGAGAGAGAGAGGTCGGCTAGCTAGCGGGCCCCACGCATGGCCGGCGGCGCCGGAGCAGCCGAGCAGTCCGGCCCGTCCCACACGGCCGCGCGTGCGCGTGTCCCCTCCGACACGGGAGGGACAGGGGAGCAGGCGAGGCGGGGGAGGAAGCGAGCACAAGAAGGCAGGGGCGGGCAGCGGGAAGCAGGCAGGCAGGCCAACACGATTACACGCACGGAGACCAATGGCTTGTTTGTCTAGACCACCACGACACCAGGGATCCAGGGCTTCTAGCTAGCAGCTAGAGAGAGAGCGAGAGAGAGACGCTAGGGGGGAGGGTGGCGTGGGCATGCGTGTAGTAGGGGAGCTGTGCCTGCCTGTGCGTGCTGCGGTGTGGTCCTTCTCTCTCCTCTCCTCTGCTTCTGCGGGCCTCGCCTCGGGGAAGTAAAAGTTTTTCTTGAGGTTGGAGAGGAGAAAGAGGAAGGAGGGGGACGGCGGAGGCATGGAGGTCAGGTCAGGCAGTTGTGTCGCTTTCTTTCCCTCTCCTCTGTTTCTTCCCGGGCCTTGTTAGATTACCCCAAAATTCCAAGTTTTTTCACTCTCTCTCCATCACATCAATTTTTAGCCACTTGCATGGAGCATTAAATGTAGGTAAAAAAAAAACTAATTGCACAGTTTAGTTGGAAATCACGAGATGAATCTTTTGAACTTAGTTGGTCCACGATTGGACAATATTTACCAAATAAGACGAAAGTGCTACTATTCATCGGGTTGAAATTTTTCTCAATCTAAACAAGGCCCCGGTTTTACTATCCTCCCGTTTTGGTCTATGCTCCCCTCTGTGCCGTGTGGGCCCTTCCCGGGTTTTTTCTTCTTCTTTTGGTGTGTGTGTCAATGTGTGTAATCCTGGTTCGTTTTTCTTCCTCCTGTTCTTGGTCACTTCTTGTTCATTGTCTCATGGAGTAGATGGAAAAGGAGCATTTTGAATGGAATTTTCTTGGCAAATGTTCTTCATACTTTTCAAAAGCCACGTATTTTTCATGGAAGGCTGTCGATGTTTGAAACCATCGAGCAAAGCCTTCAAAAACCTTGGTGACAAGGGTGTTTGGTTACACGGACTAAATTTTAGTCCATGTCACATCGGACGTTTGGATGCTATTTAGGAAAACTAAATATGAGTTAATTATAAAACTAATTACATAGATGGAGACTAATTAACGAGACGAATTTATTAAGCCTAATTAATCCGCCATTAGCACATATTTACTGTAGCACCCCATTGTCAAATCATGGACTAATTAGACTTAAAAAATTCGTCTCGCAAATTAGCCACAATCTGTGCAATTAGTTATTTTTTCGTCTATATTTAATACTTCATGCATGTGTCTAAACATCCGATGGGATATGGACTAAAATTTTCCTGTAGGAACCGAACACCCCCCAACAATGCAACGACACCTCTTGTCGCAACGACAATCAGGGTTAAGGCGTGTTTGGTGCGGCTCCATGCGGGGTGCTATGAGGCCGGAGCCAAAACCCTATAGACAGAGCTCGTTTTTGGCGCCCTAGCTCTAGCTTCGCATACATGGGAAGGCAGAAACGCTCCTCCGCACGACATTGGCCCTGTTTGGATCCATGGGTTAGAGCTAGTTTGGGCTAGTTGGAGCTCAACTAGCCCTAAAGTAGCTAAACAGGAGGGTTAGAGTGGATTATTTGCAACTAGTCCACCCTAAAAAACTATCCCCCAAAGAGGTGATTATTTGGGCTAGTTGGGGCTATTTGAGGTGGGGTCCACTGTTTTCTCTCTACTTTCACACGCACCAATGATTTGGAAAGCACATTTATTATTATTTTAACCCTTGTATCCAAACATCTCTTAGGCTAGAGTTAATTTAAGGCTAGTCCTAAGTTAGAAACTAACTTTAACCTCTAGCTGTGCTAGAGTATCAAACAGGGCCATTGATCGGCGCGGCTACGCCTGCTCCAATACTCGAACTGCACATGAAGCTAGCAGGAGCCACACCAAACATGCCATTAGTTACGATGCGAAGGTCCATCAAGTGCTAGTTGCAAAGGAACCAAGGCGGTGAGCCAACGATGGATGGTAACTTGACTAGAATGTTGAGCTTGTAATGATATAGAAAATGTGTATGAATTGCGTGGTGGCACTATCGGCCATGTGGAAATTTGGTCATATATGGCGTAGAAAACAATTAGTTGGGGACACGTGACAATTAACAAGGAAAAGGGTGCGGGAATACCGTATAGTGACATCATCAGCGTATAGGTTACATCCAAATTGTTAGATGGTCTTATCATCAGTCACACACACTCTCTAAAGATAGTGGTCTAAGGACATGTAATATGAAGAAGGTGGGTGCTTTGAGAAATCAATTAGTTTTATGCATTCAAGATATAGTTATCCATATGCATCATCACTCCATATGCATCATCACTATTTTGTGAGGCTGGATAAAAAGCTCATAGCTTGCTAAGTTGCTAGCTTGTGTCTCTCACTATTGACTCACATGAACTAAACGAGCCAAGCATTTCATAGTCCAATAATCTAAATCAACAATAATTAGATTTGAATTTATTTTGTTTGCACAAGATTGAAGTATACAACTGATGTTCTTGTTTGTTTTCCCTTTTCTCACAATGTTTGTATGGAAATAGTAGGTACTAGCTACTGATTTATGTACCGATTAATAAAATTGTTAAAGCGCCAACTGGTGAACCAAATGAGAAATGAGCCAAGCCGAGCTAGAGTTTTTAGCTTGTTTTCTTAACGAGCCGAGCTGGCTAGCTCATTGTGCAATGAGCCATAGCGAGTAGAGCTATCTCGTTATATGGCCCAAGTCATTCGCCTAATTGAAAAAAAAATAGATTGCGTTTACTCGACTTATAAGTTGTACTATAGAATTACCCAATTCATGACGGGGGCTTTTACTGAGTAATAAATTTTAAGCGGGTGCTTTGACCCATAAGTGAAGATAAGTAAAAGGGTCATGCTATACCTTAAGCGTCTGAGATCAGCGATAATTTAAGGCGATGTTTCTGAGCTGTCTAATGCCCATCCAATGGTTCGGGTGTTTTCTTCTTCCTCCAGCGAACCACTGTTCCTCCTGTCGCCATGGCGTCCGCACTGGCCCGCTTTGCCCCCGTCGCCACCCATCGCCCCGCCTAGACTCCTCCACGCCCGCCCTCTTCCCCTCCCCCCTTCGCCGTCGCTTTCTTCTCCAACTCCGGCGACAACGACTGTGATGCCCCCGCTCTGACCTGGCCCGGCCGCCTCCATCACCACCAGGAACCGAAGCCACCTGCCCCCATCCCCACACCCTGGTCGGCCTGCCTCCCCCCGCCCCTTCTATGCTCGCCGGATATGAAGAAGAAAGAGGGGGAGAGGTGGAAAGGGAGGGGCGCTGCGGCGAGGTCGTCGTCTCCGGTCGAGGTCACGCCGGGACCCTAGCCACGGGAGCAGGCTCCGATCGAGCGCCGGCGCGTGGGAGTGGGGCGTGGGCGCGGTCGGGTGGGAGAGGGCGCGGGTGCTGGTGACGCGCAGCGCGAAAGTCGTCGCCTGTCCTGAAGAGATTTCAGAGGTCTGTAAGGTAGAAAATGTGTAAATAAAAGAGTTAAATGCACCGTAAGTCCATTAACTTTTAGTGGTGTGTCATCTAGATCCATCAACTTTCAAACTATATTTTTTGGTCCATTAACTTTTGGTGGTGTATCATCCAGGTCCATAAACTTTTAAATTGCATTTTTTAGTCCATTCACTTTTGGTGGTGTGTCATCCAGGTCCATCAACTTTCAAATTGTATTTTTGGGTCCCTAAATTTTTTTAACCGGTTCACCATAGGTCCATGCCCCTTCGTTTAGTGAATAGATTTGACATGACACACCAAATAAACAGCCACTGTTCCTGATCTACCCGGTACAAGGCAGAAGGCCACAGGAATAGACACGCAGGCCATTAGACTCCAGCAGCTGAATCAGGAACTCAAGGTCAATCAAGTGAAGTTAAAAGGAATCGATCGATTCACACCTTCTTCTTTTTTTGAACAATATCGTTCGATTCACACTCCAACAAGATTAGTGGTACAAAGTACAAACAACAATATAAATACGTGCTTGTGATGCCAAACAAAGAAGCCCCTCCAAACTAAAGTTGAAACTCACCCGTGCTGGTGGTAGCCTTAGCCTAGGACTAGTAGTTGTAGTATAATCACAGCCGCTAATATTGACCATCTCTCATCAAATGGTTGGACCAGATGAGTTGGCTGGTTCGGTGGGGGACCTGCATGCCGTGATGGCCTTATTTAGTAGTAACGCAAAGGAATGGAGTAAAATCACATACCGTAAGTACTCCAAGCTATATTTACTTAGCACTCCTAGTAATATATCGTTATCTAAAATCCAACTATACCAAAAAAAAAAGTACTACAAGAAAAGTCAACTAGGGAACCCAAGCATCAAAGTAAACTTTTGCTTCCTCCATCACGCAAAGTAAAGCCGAAGGATCACACCAAAGCCTCGTTCGTTTCGTTGAAATTTGGTTCTGATTTGTCGTAAAAAAACATTATTATTTTGCTGGAAAGTGCTATTAAAGTAGTACTGAAAAACAAGACGTAACACTAAACTTGAGAAGTTGAGAGTTGAGATGAGACGCACGCTCCGTGTTATCTGCAGCTTGCCTTGTCGCAATAGTCTCTTTAGCAAACTTTGTCACAATTTAAAACTAGCGCGTTCTATTCTTTATACTAGTACACCAAACCTATGCTCAATTTTCAAATAAACTCTACTGCTACTACAATACTACTACCATTACAAATTTAAAAACCGAAAATAGAGTAGTATGCATGGGAATGGGAATGGGTGGGGCAAGGCACACGCAACACAAAGGGCGTGGGCCTCGATAATTGGGGAGAGCAAGCAACCAAAGCAAAGCCGGAAACCCGGGCATGCATCTGTACACAGGCCAACTAATAATCCCCTTCTTCCCTTGTGGCCTCACCTGACCTCACCAGCTCCATCATTGACTAACGCTAGGCCCCGTTCGCTTCACTAAAAAAACAGCAAAACTGTTCCGACTGATTTGTTGTGAGAAAAAAATATTATTCCGACTAAACAAAACAAGCTGAAAAAAACGAATTATAAGAGAAGCGAGCACGGGAGCTGCCTAGCTCCTGGATGGATGAAGAAGTTGAACCCCCCACCCCCATGTGCGCTCCTCTTTAAACTAACTACCCACTTGGTTAAACAAATGGCATCTTGCAGCTGCCATGGGAGGAAAGCATAGTAGCAGTAGTAGCGGTGCATTATTATTAGGAGCATGATTGCCCTGGTTGAGCTTTCCTAGCTAAAATCACAGCATCCCTAGGCAGCCGCAGGATAATCAGGTTGTTGGGTCGAAGGGCCTGTCTGCCTAATCAGGTTGTTTAATTTGATTTGACCACGTAGTTTTCCACGCGGACTGAGTTCTCTTTTTTTTTTCTTCCCGAAACACGATGTACTTGCTCGCATACACGCACACTCCTTTGTACGAACCCAACCCATGTACACACTCTGTCTCTATCCACCAAGAGGTACCTTCATTAGCGGATACGTCGTCTACTAATGGAAGTGTGGTGTCGTTTTCTTTTCCTAAAAATTCGAGGAAATATGAGAGAACTCATGCTATGCGTTGGCCATGAACTTGAGTGAACTGATTGTACAAACAGAAATTTAGCAGACTGTTACGACTCCCTAATCATGGTGATTAGGCGAGACAACACTCATGCCAGAGCCGGGCGCTCAGTTTCGAATTACACTATAATATTTTTCTGTACAAATATACAATAATTTATGGTATCTTATATACTATGTTAGCGTTTATACATGGAAAAAGGGAGAGAAAGAACCTGCTATAATCATGGTCTTATGGAATTAATCAAGTGACCATTAATATCAATAAAGATACTTTATGTGTTTAGACCAGGCAAACCACGCAGCCTGAGCCAGGAGGACGTTTTCCATCGTCTAGGCATGCACACGGCTGCCTGGGTCAGTCAAGCTCTCAGGGCTTCATCCAAACACTGCACAGGCAGTTTCCAGACGAGCTCTAGCCAGGCATCTTGCGTCCAGGTTCGTATCCAAACAGGCCCGTAGTGCGTGTACGTGCGTGCTCCGCGCCCGGGAAAGCCGCCGCGGCCGGCCGGAGACGGAGGAAGGCCTCCCGTTTTTGCCTTTTCTTTCCTGCGCGTTGGTGGGAGCGGGAGCACTCGGCGTCGGCCAAGAGAGAGGGGCTCACGGGGAACTCGTTTTGCTCGTTGGCATTGGCGATGCACGAGCACGATATGCTCGCTTTTCTCCGGCGGGTTTCTCTTGCTTTGCTTTTCTGAGTGCGCGCTGTGCTCACGGCATTTTCACTCCAGTCTGTCTAGTACGAGACACTTTCTTTGGATTGGACGCGTGGCACTCCTATTTTCAGAGTTTGAGGGGAAAAAATATTACCACTAGACTTTGGTTTCGAAAATCCATCATCATCAAGTGTGGAGTCGTCCTCTTTTCTAGCACCACAAGTTCTCAAGAACATGGCATTCAAACAGGTCTAGTACTGCATGCATTGATCAAGGAAGGAATCACACCAAAACTCGTCAAATTAATAAATTTTCATTCAGAATTGGAGTGGGGTCCAATTTTTTTAGACCCAAACGAGTCTGCATACTCTGTTCGGTTATAAACTGATTTGTACAATATTTAACCGTATAAATCAGCACGAACGACTCGTAGACCGGCCGAACCGAGCCGCGCTCAACGGGAATGTGCTCTTTGCTGACGTGGGTGGTGCCTGCTAGTGCCTGTAGGCGGATGCCGGGCCCACCGGACACGACCCCGTGACAGCGACGGCACTCGCGGCGGGCCTTCCTTCGTGACAACCACCATGGATGGTTCACGGAATCACGGTTGCACGTGACAACCGTACGAGTGTGTGTGCGTGTGAGCCTTTGTTTAGGAAATTTGGATTTCGGGGCTACTGTAACATGTTCGTTTTTATTTGGTAAATAGTGTTCAAACATAGACTAATTAGGCTCAAAACGTTCGTCTCGCAATTTCCCACCAAACTGTGTAATTAGTTTTTCTTTTCGTCTACATTTAATGCTCATGCACAGACCGCAAACATTCGATAGGACAGGTACTGTAGCAACTTTTTAAAAATTAAGATAGAACTAAACAAGGGCTGAATTGGAACGAGCAGTAGTAGAAATCCATTTTTTAAAATAAATAAAATAAAATCCTGGCGTGGTGGTGTCTTTTCGTGTTCCCCGGAAACGCGCGTTCTGGGTTGGGTTTGACCACGCGGGACCCGGGTTACGAGGCCGTCCAATCCCTTTTTCAGCCCTTGTTTAGTTCGTGAAATTTAAATTTGGAGCTACTGTAGCATCTTCGTTTTTATTTGGCAAATAGTATCAAACATTGACTAATTAGGCTTAAAACGTTCGTCTCGTAATTTCCCACCAAACTGTGTAATTAATTTTTCTTTTCGTCTACATTTAATGCTCCATGCACGAGCCGCAAACATTCGATGTGACAGGTACTGTAGCAACTTTTTGGATTTTAGGGTCCAACTAAATAAGGGCTCAGGCCTCGTTTAGTTGGCGAAATTTGGATTTTGAGGTTACTGTAGCACCTTCGTTTTATTTGGCAAATAGTGTCAAACATTGACTAATTAGGCTCAAAACGTTCGTCTCGCAATTTCCTACCAAACTGTGCAATTAGTTTTTCTTTTTGTCTACATTTAATGCTCCATGCACGGGCCGCAAACATTCGATGTGACAGGTACTGTAGCAACTTTTTGAACTTTGGGGTCCAACTAAGGGTGCGTTTAGATCCAAAAAATTTTGGATTTTGGCTCACTGTAGCATTTCGTTTGTATTTGGTAATTAGTGTCTAATTATGAACTAATTAGGTTCAAAAGTTTCGTCTCGCGATTTCTAGATCAACTGTGTAACTGAACGGGGCCTAAACAAGGGCTCAGCCGTTTGGCCCTCCTGGCGCCCTGCCATTTGGCCCTGTGCAGGAATCTCACCGGCGCAGGCGCTGCTGGGCTACTGGCCTTGCAGCGAGGCAGCCGACGATGCTCCTGCCCAGCAGTCGCCAGTCGGTCAGCACTCAGCACGCATGCTTGCAGCTCTTTCGCTGCACTGGCCGTACCCCGTACGGTACCCTACCCAGCGAATTTTTATCACAGCAGTTTCGTTAACAGAGATGTGGTTCTAGTGCTTGTTTAGTTCAAAAACATTTCAGTAGTCATCACATCGAATCTTGCGATACGTGCATGGAGTATTAAATGTAGACAAAAAAAAAACTAATTGCACAATTTGGTTGAAAATTGCGACACGAACGTTTTGAGCCTAATTAGTCCATGATTGAACACTAATTGCCAAATAAAAACGAAAGTGCTACGGTAGCCAAATTCCCAAAATTCGCGAACTAAACACAACCCTAGTTTTGAACCGACTCATAACAAATTTACTGTATGTTCCTAACCAGGTTTAAATGCAAAATAGATTTGATCAAAACATAAAGTCGGTTGATCAGAGTATAAAATTGAACGGAGGGAGAGATTAGCATGATTCACCTTTAGTAAATAGTTAAAGGTACGTACTGTACATGGGTAATTCCTGTTCTGCAAATCTGTTATATAGAGATCTTAAAACATCATTTTTTTTTGGAGATGGAGCATGATGTAATATAATTTGGGAAGAAGGGAGTACCATCGAGAACCATATCCTAATATCGCGACCACCAAACGTTGCAAACGACAACAGATGCCTATGAGATGCTCATCGAATAATTAATTCAAGGATACTGTTGTATTTGCCCTCCTGTAGGTGTTTGTCTGTGTATGCAACTTGTAGTTGTAGCCCTGTAGTATCCATACAGTATACAATCAGCCTGTTCGCTTGTTGGTTTTAGCCAGAGTTTATCAGCCAAGATATAGTGTTTTTCTCTCACAATAAATCAGCATCAGCCGGGCTTATCAGTTCAGAAACCAACCCGCGAACATGCTGAATAATACAACTATATATACTTATATGTATGTACGGAATATGTATGGTGCTGTGCTGTACTTATGTGCCGACCGTACCCGGATAATGCATGCATGGCCGGTCACCAAACGATGGGTGACGAGTGATTCATCTCCAGGACAGACTGCATGCATGTGAAGCTGTCATGATGTGCCACCCAAACAGAATTAGTATGAGCCATGCATCCATGGATTAGTAAATATAAATAAATCAGTCGGCGTGCCAAACGCATGGCAGGATGGGCCAGTGAGCCATGTGCATCCGGCTGACTTTTGTTCCGGTCCTGTGGCCTTGTTTAGATGGTAAGTTTTTTCACTCTTTTTTCATCACATCAAATCTTTAGACACATACATGAAGTATTAAATATAGATAAAAAATAACTAATTACACAGTTTGATTGTAAATTACGAAACGAATCTTTTGAGCCTAGTTAGGCCATGATTGCACAATAATTGTCAAATACAAATAAAAGTGCTAAAGTGCCAAATACTGATTCCTAACCTCAATCGAAACAAGGCCTGTGTATGCATCCCGCCACCGATGCAAGTTGCACTGTCGTGTATTTATATACACCTGTCATCGTTTCTATGGCTTATAAATCAGCTGATGTTGTTTTATTGTGAGAGAAAAACTATATTGTAGTTGCAGGCAGAGAACATTCTGCCATAAACAACTCAACTGATGAACGACCTCACTCATAATCGTGTCATATACTCATATATACATGCGTATGCGTATATACCTTGTTGGTTCAGGAATATCACCAGTCCATCGGATTCGGAACATTGATGATATGGTTTTCAATTCAATATGGTAGTTAGCTAAATAATAATACTCTCGCCATTGTAAAATGAACTATGTAGTGCAAGTTTTGTTCTAAATAAAAAAATCAACGTTGAAATCTCTACAGAAGGGCCGACACAACATCTATAATAACAAATTAGTTTTGTTAAATCGATCTAAAGTACTCCCTCTGTTCTAGATCATAACCCGTTTCGGCTTTTCTATATACATATCTTTTGCTACGCGTTTAGATATGCGCTTTGTCTAGATACATAGTAAAATGACTTATAATTTAGAAAATAAAGGGAGTATGCAACAGTAATGTTTTTATTTGGTGTTGTATATATGAATATATTTTTGTACAAACCTGATTAAAGTTAGAAAAGTCTAGCCTAAGACAAAGTTGGTGTAGTCATATGTTGTCTTATCTTTGCCATCGATTCCGTGGACGACTCGTCCCCTTCCGAAAAATGAAGGAATTCTAGATTATTAGATTCCTATGGCAAAATTTCGATAAAACCCTCCAAATAAAGGATTAGGATCCTACAAAATTACTTGTTCTTAATGGAAACTTTAGAGGAATTCTGCGAAGAGGTGAAAGTTTTCTTTGTGCCACTTCGTCTCTTCGATTTGATTTCTTGCGTTTTTCTCGCATCCAAACATTGGATTTTATAATTTCTATTGTTTTTCAGTCCATAAGATCTAAGATGCTAGGTCATCTACCGTATTTCCTATTTTTCATAATCTTTTTGTTGGTATTCTCTAGCAACACAAATTTTTGTTATGTAAATCTTAGCAAAACTATAATTGTTGTTTGTTAAAGTATGAGTAGATTTAGGGCATATAATGTAACACCCCGGTGTTACGATCCTTTTAGCGCCGCGATTTAGGCCTTAGTAAAGTTTTTGAAACGAGTTTCTCGGATTTTTTATTTAAAACGTATTCGACGCGATACGCGAATCTAGTGTGACTGAGTTCGTGGACTCAAGTAAACGCTCAAGTTGAATCACGCCGGGCGTATAAATAATTAGGAATGTCGAACGGCAATTCGAGCCAATCGATAGCAAACGGTTCGTTCTATTAGATTAAGCATGAAAAGCAACGTTTATAAATAAAATAAAACTCATTCATAAATAGAACGATATACATATATATATATATAGCTTTTGAATCAATTTAAATGCGAGTTTGCGGAAATTTTGCTATGCCTAGACGTTACAAGTTGTGTGAAGTAGTAAACCGTTATATATATATATATATATATATATATATATATATATATATATATATATATATATATATATATATATATATATATATATATATGTTACGGCAGTAACTCTTAATCAAAGAACATGTAACTGTGTTAGTTGACCTGCTCCTCTGCAACCTTGTCTGCACCTGTCTAATCTTGGTCTTGTCCGAATTTTTAATGGGGGCACCAGCAACCGTGTTGTGCATGTGCTCAGAGATTGGCCTGGAGGCTAGCGTCTCATCCGTGCATGTCAAATTTCAAGTCCCAAGCGCTCAGAGCTGGTGAGGCTGGGTCACCGTCCTTGTCGGCAGCATGCTTCTCTCTCCTCCTTCTTTTTCTATAGCCACAAGGAGGCATCTCTGCTCTGGTCTACCACAGCAACTCTTCCTCGCTTCCAGCACCGCCCCCTCCGTTTACCTGCGCGCCAGTGCTAGGCTCGGCCAGGTCCGCCGCTGCCGTTGCTTCAGGCCGTCCCGCAGTCGCTGGCGTCCTTGCTCTCCCTCCCATGCGCCGGGTGCCAGCAGCGCTGCCCTCCTGTAGCCATGCTGTGTCGAAGCGCTGCCATGACTGCGCCCATCGCCGTCAGCCGCGCTGCGAGTGCTCCTCCTCCATGCCGAGCCGCGGAGCTCTTCGGCCGCTGGCCCGTCCGTGCACGCATCCGCGCACCTCCAAGCGCCGAGCCCCACGGCGCTCCTCGACCGCGCCTGCCGTCCTCTGCCCGGTGGCCGCACCACCGCAACACCGCACCACGCCTCCTTTCCCTGCTCCTGCACCGCAGTCTGAGGCGCAACTGCCCGCGCCGCGTCTTGCCAAGGCCATGCCGAGCCCCGCTTAGCTCTCGGTCGCTGCCGCCCGAGCGCGCACCGCCCTCCTTCTTCCTTCCCTGCGAGTGCACGCTGCTCGTCCGTTGCCGTGCGCCCGTAGCCGCACCACTGTAGCCCCACACCTCCTCTGCATACTGCTGCACGCCATGGCTGTGCCATGCCATGCGCGAGCACGCCCGCGGTCCTCGGGTCCACGCCGGGCCTGCGGTTTCCAGGCGCTGTCTACCTCATGCGCCTCGCTGGAGTCCACGCTGAACCCGTAGAGTTCCTCGGCTGCTGCACCCGCGCGTACCCTCTGCTCTCCCCTACGCCATGGCCGTAGCCGAGCCAGCCGAACCGCGACCGCCTGAGCCCGCAGGCGGCTCCACCTCGCCTCGCACCCCCACGGCTCCTCCTGAGCCCGCTACTGGCTGCCTTGTCCCACGCCGTGCCTCACGCCATCCATCGCCATCATGGGCCGGCGTCGCCACGCCATGCCAGTGCTGTGTGGCAGCGGCCGCGCCACCTTGGCATGCTCCCCGCGTGGACGCCGTGACCGCTCCGTCGTCCGTTGCCACGCCCGAGCCTCCAGCGCCACCGCACGCAAGACGCCGGTGTGTGGACATCCACGGTCGTGCTTTCCCCGGCTCCTCCACGCCCTTGCCGCCGCTGTCAGCCACGGTCTTCGTCGTGCTCTGTTCGTGGAAGAAGAAAGCAAGGTGAGGAAGGGTGGAAATCCAAGGAATAGAAATACGCAGGGTGTTTTCTGCAAAATACATGACTCATTAAACAGTACTATTGACCTAAGATTGATTAGAGAAAAGTGTAGGGGTCATTTCGTAAATAGGCCGCCACCACGTCATGTTGGGCCATGTTTGCCCGCCTGGGCCGGCCTCATGCAGCCTGGCTGGGCCGCTACGGGCGCTTGGCCGACCTGCCGCCGCGCCTTGGGCCTGCTCGCGCTGCTGGGCTGTGCGTGCTGTCCCGCGCCTGGGCCGACTGGTGGCCGCCGCTGCTGGGCCGACCGGAGGTCTGTGTGCCTAGGCCACCGGTTGCGCTCGCCAGCTGGGCTATGGTCTGCCCTCCTCATGGGCCGCCCGTGCCACTAACCGCCTGGGCCGCGCGTCCTCTGGGCCGCTGCTTGCCATCTGGGCCGTCGCGCGCCCATCCGCCGGGCCGCTTTTCCTCTGTCGGCCTTTTCGTTTTTAGAAAACATTAACTGATTAGTTTCGGTGGTAAAGTTGTAAAATTAATATAAAAGGGTATAGGAACCCAAAAATGGTAAAACCAGTTTTGTTAGTCTCCTAAAATCATAATCTACCTAGTAGTGTATTTTGTTCACGTAGACTCGGAAAGTTTTTAGGGTTGCTCTAATTATTTTAAAATGCTTAATATTATTAAAGGAGAACTTGTATGAATTTCCGTGGTGAATTGGTAATAGTGTTGGATCTGAAATTTGTACAGTAGGCTCCTAGCAATATTAGGTATTCGCTGTAATTTTTGTAGCTCCGGAATAATTAGTTTGCTAAATAGACAATGATGTCCTATTTCGAATAATGATCAAATCGATAGGATAAAATGAAGAAACACCGTTGGTTTATGTAACTAAAAGAATTGTTGAGAAATAATGCCTTGTTCGACAACATGGATACGTACCTAAGTACGGTCGTCGTTAGAACTAGCTCGTTCACTTGAGAGACGTAGAGCGTATTTATACGAGTCACGATTGCAGTTGACTAATTACATCTTTGCATTGCATCGCATGCATATCATATAGGTACGATGATGAATCAACGGATGATCGAAGGATGATTGGGAATCCGAAGATGGTGTAAGGGTATTCTCTCCAGGAGATGCTGCAATGGGCTTGTTATCCAGCTGATGGTGGATGATCTAAAGATGCTGATACTAACTTTTAATATATCTTACCCAGGCAAGCCCCGGTGCATAACCCCTACTTTTCTGCAGTTTTAATTATATTTGTGCATTAAGTTTTAAGGAGTTGAATGAAACCCACTTGCATATATATGTCTTTATCCTATGAGTCTTACTAGTATGACAGGATCGTGTAGATTGCTATGCTACAGGACTCCGGTAGAAGTCGAGTGATTGCCTGTCACTCGCGAGATATAGGAAATATGTTACTATATGATTAGCACCTGGAATATATAAAAATGGTGGAAAGGAAAATGGTGACCGGGCAGGGTTATGGTTTGGGTATTGGTGGGTGTAAGAAGTTGTGTCGCCGCGGAGACGGGTCATAGCTTGGTTACACCGTTTTTCCCTGTCTGGTCGGTTAAGGACCGATCGTTGCATATGACTCTGGGCAGGTCACAGACTTATTATCCCGAGCACATACTTGTGTATGGGCGCTTGGAAGACTTGTTGCTCTCTTGTCGCGGATCCGGCTCTTTCCGGACCGACTGTCAGGGTTTTGTTTTGGTGGAGGAGGTCCTTGCACCGCGCTGAGTCCGGGACTCAGGGGCGGGGGCTTGGAGTCCCAGTTTGGACGGGGACCTAGACACCCGGGACAGGAGAGTGATGAGTTGGTCCTGCTTGTGCCTGGGGTACAAGCGGGGCGTGTGTTTTCGGGGTACCCAGCTGGGGGCATTGATTCGCGAATCGCCGGACTATCCGGTACGGCTTGTCTACGGTTTAGCATCGTAGTAAGAACTGAAAGATGAAAGATGGAAGATGGACAAAGGAAATCTGATTGCTTACCACTTGCTTGAAAGTAGCACAGGTGCTTACTTAGAATGGTTAGTTAATGAACCAATACGGCTATTAATAAAAATCAAATATAAGGACGCACGCTTAGTAATGCTTCTACAAATGCAACCCACAAACCAGATAGCCTTGCATATCCTTGGAGTCTTTTCTTTCCTCCTATCGGGTTAGTCTTGCTGAGTACAATTGAGTACTCAGGGTTTTATTCCCCATGTTGCAGGTAACAGGTGGACGCTTGAGCTGACCTTTGTGTGTGGATTCCTCCTGGTGGGCTCAGAGAGGATTTCCTTTACGCTGCGATCGTAGTTGCTATTTATAACTCTCACCAAATGCTTTTATAAATGAAAGTTTCATAATCTATTGCCGTAGTCTATATATCAATACTTCATCATGTCATTAATAGATGTTTATTTCCGCTGTAACTCTGTTCACATGTTCTATTCCGCTGTTCAATTAAATTGTTTATAACTCTGATAATATGATTTCATTCCGCTGTTATATTAATAAATATTATACTCTGATGTTGTATTAAAAGTGATGTAAGAAATGGTTACGAATGATATAAGCTTTATTCTCTCATTTGTGATCCTGATGGCAAAAATGTGGATTTTCGGGTTCTCCCCTGGGGTGTGTCCGACGGAACCGAGTAATTTTGTGTTCTCCCTCGAGTGCTTAGTGTCTAATGGAGGACGAGCACTCCTGTGAGGCATTAGATTAGGCGGTTCTGCCACAGGTGGTATCAGAGCATAAATGTGGAAATAAAGCTTCAAAAACCTTTGCTAAACTAAAATTTGACAACCCATTGTTGCAAAGTTAGGACGTTTGCATGCGAAGTTATATAAGTAGCCCTATTACTATAGTTATGTATCCAGGATAGATGGCACTCTGCTGACTTAGGTAGACTTAATCAAGTTTCTGCAGGTACACTGACTCGAGCATAGTCCGATAGTATCGACTAGTTACAGGGAGAGAACGATGTGCCAAAATTCTGAGAACGATTGCCCTATATGTGGCAATAGTGAAAGGACGTATAGGACGTGCATTCATGCATATCCTGCCTATGCATTGTAGTACTCGTATTACTTACAGATACGCCATCCATAGGTGTCACGCGTGTCGTATTGTGCACGACTGTCTCGTCCTATTCTAGAGTTAGGTCTGAACTGTGGCTTCGTGTTTCGTGTTCGCCCGTGGTTCGCGCCGGTCGTGACCCACGTCTCCCCCTACCCCCTTTCTGCGCTCTTGTCGGACCCTTACCCTGCAGCCGTACTAGTCAGTAATGACATCGCACGTCGCTCA
The DNA here is from genome assembly GCF_019320115.1 of Miscanthus floridulus. Classification (NCBI taxonomy): domain Eukaryota; kingdom Viridiplantae; phylum Streptophyta; class Magnoliopsida; order Poales; family Poaceae; genus Miscanthus; species Miscanthus floridulus. Next base: position 126,354,803 of record NC_089597.1, read on the forward strand.
CCTCGAACTTGTGGAATTTGGTCGATCCGTCGTAGTGATATCGCGCGGGAACCCTGGTGAACCGCGCCAGGACCACTGAACGCTCCACCTTTATAAGTAGAGCCTGGCTTAGCCATTGGTACCACCATTCAGCGCACTTTAGCTCGCTTAGCTTCTCCCTTGAGCCAGCTTTTCACTCAGCCTTCCTTGCAACCACCGCCAGAGATGGCAGGAGCCTGGGTTAGCACCTACTGCCTGAATGTTGAGGGGTTTCCCAAAATCCTGCATGCCACCCTGCAAAAGCTCGGAGTCAATGATCACCCCGAGTATGAGGGCCGTGAGTATGAGGAGCATGGCACGGAGCGGTGTGAGGTTACCGTCTACATCGGGAAGAGTGAGGAGTTCCCCGACCTCACCGAAGCCTGGAGTGTGACCGCAACCGGGTTTAGCTTCACCGACACCTACCAGGTTGTGGCCCGCAAAGCCTTATGGTACCTCTGCCAAATCTATGAGGAGCCCATTGCCCGTACCCCCATGCGGTTCTTTCCACCTTTGGATAGGAACCGACGGGCATAGAGGGCTCGCATGGAGGCTTTGCACGGGCAGGATGCGCAAGAGGACAGTCCCACCGTGGTGCACTTGACCACATACCTGCTTGCTCTAGATGAGCAGTATGACCGGCAAGCCTTGGAGCTAAGGGCGTGCCTTCGGCGCGCCGAGGAAGCCGAGATCTTCAACCGGATGCTCCAGGTGCAGCTCGCCGAAGCGCATGCCAGCGCTGCAGCTGCTGAGAGCTGAGAGGCTACCATGGAGGAATCTCTGAAGGAGGCTGAAGATCGGCATGTCCATCAGCTGGGTGAGGCCTATCTGCTCACTAGGGCCAGGCGGAGGTCGCTGGTTGATGGAAGGCAGGATGCCCCGATCTTGGAAGGGATCCCTCTCCACCCGCCAGAAAGAAGAAGAACTGGTGTTATAGCACCGCCCGCACCTCCACCCTCGGAAGTGTCAGATGAAGAGCCCTTGGTTCCTCCCACTCAGCCGTTGCCCCGCGAGGATGTAGACTAGTTGCCTGGGGACGTTGTGTCCGTAGTAGTAGTGTTTTTCGTTGCTGTCCCCCTGTATTTTACTCTTGCCGTTGTTGTCGTCCGTAGTTGTTGAGATCGTCCGACCGTAGGTGAATGCTATGTCGTGAATGTGAGCCTGAATGCCTGTACGTTGTACCCGTGTAAGATCGTTGGAACATGCATTTTAATTATTTCACTGTGTTTATTGCGTTCATTTACTTTAAAGTCTTGTTAGGCTTGCTCTAAGTTTTCGAGGGCGATGATAAGTGTTACAAGAGAAGTTGTCATTTAGATGCCAAGCAGATCAGCCGTGATTGGATGTTATTGGACACTGTATCGACTAACTTTGGATGTCCCAACAGAACACTTGAATCTTTTTAAAACAAATCCGTCGTTGGATTTGAATTCCTTGTCCCTTGTTGTGGAGGGAAACCTTTGTTGTTGAATTTTTCCCTTGTGATACCCCTTACTCTGTGGTCTATGACCCCACTGCCTTCATGGCGTGTAAGTTGGTAATAGTTGCCTGGTTAAAAGCTTATGGTGCCGCGACGAAACCGAGGGCTCCGTGTGGAACAGCTGCCACATGTGACGCTGCTCGGCACGCGCTGGTATCGAGGTTGTTAACCAAGTACCTTTACCAAGTTACACCGCCGAACCGTTTTGTTTAAAAAAAAAAAATTCTCCTTGGAAATGTTTAAGTGTTCAAATGGGAAGTCCACAACAGGGTGATGCAAAAGTGTCTTTCAAGATAAAAAGGAGATGGTTTGGAGAAAGGAAGTATGACATGATCTGGGTTTACAGAAAAGACGGATGTGGTCAAGGAAGGTCAGCAGTGGATAGTCGGGAGTAGTTGCAAAAGTCAGAGTGGACGTTTTGTCCCAAGCCCTGTGCTTAGTTGACCGTGCTACGCATGCCGGGTTATTTCGCTGCGTGCCCTGCGAACGCCGTCGAGGTCGGGTCCATTATCGTCCCGTTTTCGCGTGACCGCGGCATCGTGCAGTGCACACCGTCTTTGTGCACTGTGCGTTGCTCCTTTTCCAGCATCCGGTCGGCTCCCGACTCTCGCGCCTCGTCCCCGTACCGGACCCCCCCATTTCCCTTTCTTTTCTTCTTCTTTTGGTGACACGACCGCCCGCACGCCTGCCTCGTCGAGCGGACCCCCTCTACTCTCCTTTATTTTCCCCTCCGCCGCTCGCACAGGAAGCGCATCATGTTTTTTTTTCGATCTTATCTCCGCAGCATACACCGTCTGTGTATTCCAGCCCCGCCGCATCCGCCGTCGATGTGTTGCTTTTCCCCTCTTCGTTCGCCTCTATAAATACCCTTGGTCCTTGCTTTTCTCCTTCATCCCCATTCCCCTCTCATTCTGAGTGGAGCTACGAAATCCAGTCGACATTGTGAAGCTAGGTTCGTCAGTCTGAGGTGATGGTGTAATCTGAGGAGAAGAAAGGATCTGGTTCGTCGAAGAAGTTCAAGTTCCCATTTTTGGGTAGTCAATCTTAGAGTTCACGATGTTTTACTTCTCAGTCGACTGTTTCTGGATCTGTTGGTGCTACGCCATGTTTTGGATAATCATCTTCCTACTGTTTCTCCATTGCCCTCGTCTATCCCGACTTTGGGAGTAGGTCTTGGTTGTATCAAGTTGCTCTTAACCATGTATCCCTAGATCCTCGTGCGGTTTTGTATTCGAAGTCGTGTAATCTTTCGTGTAATCCCTGACCTACGGAATGTAATCGCGTTTCCCCTTTTCTGGTTCTAGTTTCGAATCTCGGGACGAGATTCTTTTTAAGGGGGGTTGGTTGTAACACCCCGGTGTTACGATCCTTTTAGCGCCGCGATTTAGGCCTTAGTAAAGTTTTTGAAACGAGTTTCTCGGATTTTTTATTTAAAACGTATTCGACGCGATACGCGAATCTAGTGTGACTGAGTTCGTGGACTCAAGTAAACGCTCAAGTTGAATCACGCCGGGCGTATAAATAATTAGGAATGTCGAACGGCAATTCGAGCCAATCGATAGCAAACGGTTCGTTCTATTAGATTAAGCATGAAAAGCAACGTTTATAAATAAAATAAAACTCATTCATAAATAGAACGATATACATATATATATATATATAGCTTTTGAATCAATTTAAATGCGAGTTTGCGGAAATTTTGCTATGCCTAGACGTTACAAGTTGTGTGAAGTAGTAAACCGTTATATATATATATATATATATATATATATATATATATATATATATATATATATATATATATATATATATATATATATATATATATATATATATATATATATATATATATATGTTACGGCAGTAACTCTTAATCAAAGAACATGTAACTGTGTTAGTTGACCTGCTCCTCTGCAACCTTGTCTGCACCTGTCTAATCTTGGTCTTGTCCGAATTTTTAATGGGGGCACCAGCAACCGTGTTGTGCATGTGCTCAGAGATTGGCCTGGAGGCTAGCGTCTCATCCGTGCATGTCAAATTTCAAGTCCCAAGCGCTCAGAGCTAGTGAGGCTGGGTCACCGTCCTTGTCGGCAGCATGCTTCTCTCTCCTCCTTCTTTTTCTATAGCCACAAGGAGGCATCTCTGCTCTGGTCTACCACAGCAACTCTTCCTCGCTTCCAGCACCGCCCCCTCCGTTTACCTGCGCGCCAGTGCTAGGCTCGGCCAGGTCCGCCGCTGCCGTTGCTTCAGGCCGTCCCGCAGTCGCTGGCGTCCTTGCTCTCCCTCCCATGCGCCGGGTGCCAGCAGCGCTGCCCTCCTGTAGCCATGCTGTGTCGAAGCGCTGCCATGACTGCGCCCATCGCCGTCAGCCGCGCTGCGAGTGCTCCTCCTCCATGCCGAGCCGCGGAGCTCTTCGGCCGCTGGCCCGTCCGTGCACGCATCCGCGCACCTCCAAGCGCCGAGCCCCACGGCGCTCCTCGACCGCGCCTGCCGTCCTCTGCCCGGTGGCCGCACCACCGCAACACCGCACCACGCCTCCTTTCCCTGCTCCTGCACCGCAGTCTGAGGCGCAACTGCCCGCGCCGCGTCTTGCCAAGGCCATGCCGAGCCCCGCTTAGCTCTCGGTCGTTGCCGCCCGAGCGCGCACCGCCCTCCTTCTTCCTTCCCTGCGAGTGCACGCTGCTCGTCCGTTGCCGTGCGCCCGTAGCCGCACCACTGTAGCCCCACACCTCCTCTGCATACTGCTGCACGCCATGGCTGTGCCATGCCATGCGCGAGCACGCCCGCGGTCCTCGGGTCCATGCCGGGCCTGCGGTTTCCAGGCGCTGTCTACCTCATGCGCCTCGCTGGAGTCCACGCTGAACCCGTAGAGTTCCTCGGCTGCTGCACCCGCGCGTACCCTCTGCTCTCCCCTACGCCATGGCCGTAGCCGAGCCAGCCGAACCGCGACCGCCTGAGCCCGCAGGCGGCTCCACCTCGCCTCGCACCCCCACGGCTCCTCCTGAGCCCGCTACTGGCTGCCTTGTCCCACGCCGTGCCTCACGCCATCCATCGCCATCATGGGCCGGCGTCGCCACGCCATGCCAGTGCTGTGTGGCAGCGGCCGCGCCACCTTGGCATGCTCCCCGCGTGGACGCCGTGACCGCTCCGTCGTCCGTTGCCACGCCCGAGCCTCCAGCGCCACCGCACGCAAGACGCCGGTGTGTGGACATCCACGGTCGTGCTTTCCCCGGCTCCTCCACGCCCTTGCCGCCGCTGTCAGCCACGGTCTTCGTCGTGCTCTGTTCGTGGAAGAAGAAAGCAAGGTGAGGAAGGGTGGAAATCCAAGGAATAGAAATACGCAGGGTGTTTTCTGCAAAATACATGACTCATTAAACAGTACTATTGACCTAAGATTGATTAGAGAAAAGTGTAGGGGTCATTTCGTAAATAGGCCGCCACCACGTCATGTTGGGCCATGTTTGCCCGCCTGGGCCGGCCTCATGCAGCCTGGCTGGGCCGCTACGGGCGCTTGGCCGACCTGCCGCCGCGCCTTGGGCCTGCTCGCGCTGCTGGGCTGTGCGTGCTGTCCCGCGCCTGGGCCGACTGGTGGCCGCCGCTGCTGGGCCGACCGGAGGTCTGTGTGCCTAGGCCACCGGTTGCGCTCGCCAGCTGGGCTATGGTCTGCCCTCCTCATGGGCCGCCCGTGCCACTAACCGCCTGGGCCGCGCGTCCTCTGGGCCGCTGCTTGCCATCTGGGCCGTCGCGCGCCCATCCGCCGGGCCGCTTTTCCTCTGTCGGCCTTTTCGTTTTTAGAAAACATTAACTGATTAGTTTCGGTGGTAAAGTTGTAAAATTAATATAAAAGGGTATAGGAACCCAAAAATGGTAAAACCAGTTTTGTTAGTCTCCTAAAATCATAATCTACCTAGTAGTGTATTTTGTTCACGTAGACTCGGAAAGTTTTTAGGGTTGCTCTAATTATTTTAAAATGCTTAATATTATTAAAGGAGAACTTGTATGAATTTCCGTGGTGAATTGGTAATAGTGTTGGATCTGAAATTTGTACAGTAGGCTCCTAGCAATATTAGGTATTCGCTGTAATTTTTGTAGCTCCGGAATAATTAGTTTGCTAAATAGACAATGATGTCCTATTTCGAATAATGATCAAATCGATAGGATAAAATGAAGAAACACCGTTGGTTTATGTAACTAAAAGAATTGTTGAGAAATAATGCCTTGTTCGACAACATGGATACGTACCTAAGTACGGTCGTCGTTAGAACTAGCTCGTTCACTTGAGAGACGTAGAGCGTATTTATACGAGTCACGATTGCAGTTGACTAATTACATCTTTGCATTGCATCGCATGCATATCATATAGGTACGATGATGAATCAACGGATGATCGAAGGATGATTGGGAATCCGAAGATGGTGTAAGGGTATTCTCTCCAGGAGATGCTGCAATGGGCTTGTTATCCAGCTGATGGTGGATGATCTAAAGATGCTGATACTAACTTTTAATATATCTTACCCAGGCAAGCCCCGGTGCATAACCCCTACTTTTCTGCAGTTTTAATTATATTTGTGCATTAAGTTTTAAGGAGTTGAATGAAACCCACTTGCATATATATGTCTTTATCCTATGAGTCTTACTAGTATGACAGGATCGTGTAGATTGCTATGCTACAGGACTCCGGTAGAAGTCGAGTGATTGCCTGTCACTCGCGAGATATAGGAAATATGTTACTATATGATTAGCACCTGGAATATATAAAAATGGTGGAAAGGAAAATGGTGACCGGGCAGGGTTATGGTTTGGGTATTGGTGGGTGTAAGAAGTTGTGTCGCCGCGGAGACGGGTCATAGCTTGGTTACACCGTTTTTCCCTGTCTGGTCGGTTAAGGACCGATCGTTGCATATGACTCTGGGCAGGTCACAGACTTATTATCCCGAGCACATACTTGTGTATGGGCGCTTGGAAGACTTGTTGCTCTCTTGTCGCGGATCCGGCTCTTTCCGGACCGACTGTCAGGGTTTTGTTTTGGTGGAGGAGGTCCTTGCACCGCGCTGAGTCCGGGACTCAGGGGCGGGGGCTTGGAGTCCCAGTTTGGACGGGGACCTAGACACCCGGGACAGGAGAGTGATGAGTTGGTCCTGCTTGTGCCTGGGGTACAAGCGGGGCGTGTGTTTTCGGGGTACCCAGCTGGGGGCATTGATTCGCGAATCGCCGGACTATCCGGTACGGCTTGTCTACGGTTTAGCATCGTAGTAAGAACTGAAAGATGAAAGATGGAAGATGGACAAAGGAAATCTGATTGCTTACCACTTGCTTGAAAGTAGCACAGGTGCTTACTTAGAATGGTTAGTTAATGAACCAATACGGCTATTAATAAAAATCAAATATAAGGACGCACGCTTAGTAATGCTTCTACAAATGCAACCCACAAACCAGATAGCCTTGCATATCCTTGGAGTCTTTTCTTTCCTCCTATCGGGTTAGTCTTGCTGAGTACAATTGAGTACTCAGGGTTTTATTCCCCATGTTGCAGGTAACAGGTGGACGCTTGAGCTGACCTTTGTGTGTGGATTCCTCCTGGTGGGCTCAGAGAGGATTTCCTTTACGCTGCGATCGTAGTTGCTATTTATAACTCTCACCAAATGCTTTTATAAATGAAAGTTTCATAATCTATTGCCGTAGTCTATATATCAATACTTCATCATGTCATTAATAGATGTTTATTTCCGCTGTAACTCTGTTCACATGTTCTATTCCGCTGTTCAATTAAATTGTTTATAACTCTGATAATATGATTTCATTCCGCTGTTATATTAATAAATATTATACTCTGATGTTGTATTAAAAGTGATGTAAGAAATGGTTACGAATGATATAAGCTTTATTCTCTCATTTGTGATCCTGATGGCAAAAATGTGGATTTTCGGGTTCTCCCCTGGGGTGTGTCCGACGGAACCGAGTAATTTTGTGTTCTCCCTCGAGTGCTTAGTGTCTAATGGAGGACGAGCACTCCTGTGAGGCATTAGATTAGGCGGTTCTGCCACATATAAATACATGCATATTCGTGTTTATGATTGAAGGAAGTATGTGTAATGATGGTAGTAAGCTAAAAGAGGGGTGGCCTTATTTGAAGCTTTTAGCAATACTCTTAGTGTAGTCCCAATGCTAGAAACTAATTACACAGTTTGATTGTAAATTACGAGACGAATCTTTTGAGCCTAGTTAGGCCATGATTGGACAATAATTGTCAAATACAAACGAAAGTGCTACAGTGTCAAATACTGATTCCTAACCTCAATCTAAACAAGGCCTGTGTATGCATCCCGCCTGTAACAGAACCGCCCAATTTATACAAGATCAAGTACGGCTGTCCCCGCTAACACGTTGACACGCGCATACTTTCACTCATATAAACCCGGTAGTCCGCCGAGTGTCCCGAAAGACCTCGGTAAATCAACATCACAACCAAGATCGCATGATTAAGCAAATACACATCACATACGCAGGGTTGCAGCGGAAAATAATATTACAAATGGATTCACAAATAATAGTACAAGTTTGGGTTTCAAAACCGATTAGTGAAAACAACATAACTTTCAAAAGATTACATTAATATATGCTCAAAATACATTGCTAGCATAAGTGACATCATCCGACAAAAGCATATAGATGAGAAGTAACTATAGAATCACCGAGCCACCGGCGGTTAGCCACCATCTTCACAGGCCGAGAACTTCACCTGCAACATGGTGGGATAAACCCTGAGTACGAGAAGGTACTCAGCTAGACTTACCCGTCAAAACCAGAAATAAAGGACACCAAGGGTCATGCAAGGCTGGTGAGGTGGGCTAGCTTGACACAGTTGCATAAAAGAGCTTATGAAGATAGTGACCAATTTAAACTTAGCATCGAGTTTATCATCATTTACCTGTCCACTAGATTAGCACCTGTACTAGAGCACTTACTTATTAGGAGCAAACAATATTAACCATAGCAGGTATAATAAGGCTGTCATCATCGTATCATCATTTCTGAACCATTATGTTATTTAGTGTATCTACTTTGGAGATAAGCCCGTCAAGTTCTCACTAACCGAGAGAGACGGCGACTCGAATCAAATTACAACTCAGCTGAGGGGGTATTCCTAACTCTCACCCTGGCATACTTTGCAAGGGTAGCCGTGGGTCACCTTTGGTACAACTGAGGAACCAAATTCGCGGGTTCGATCAGCGCTAGCACTCTCAGGGATTACCCTTCTACTAGGACGATCAGGACTTTTAAATCACCTGCCCTTGGACTCACGCCTACGGCTCCCTTCCGAGGCGCACTTTATACTTATCGACTCCCGGCCTGAGGTGAGCTACTCGGCTTCATGGTCGGTCTCCAGACCCGGCCAACTAAGAGAGAGAGGCATGCGTTCAACATGAATAGGAAAGGCTCCAAGATTCAGTCCTTAAGCAACACAGATGGAGTCACTGCAAACCGGCAAGCCTCCGCCCGGTCTTCAATTCAAATTAAGACAGGTTCTTTTCCACGATAGCAAATATAGCCAACCGTGCCATATGTATGTCCCTATATCTCGCAGGTGACAGGAAATCACCTGACTTCTACCGCGTTTAAGCAGGGCTAAGCACTACACGAGCCTGAGCTACATAGGATTCAGGGTATCAATATCTGGACAAGGATTGAATAACCAATGCAGCAAGTGTTTGCATCCAACACCTAAACTTAATGCAACAATATATATGTAACAATAATACTTTAACTGCATTTCGGAAATTAGGAGGCTTAATATGCTCTGGGGCTTGCCTGGGATCCGACACAAGTTAGTTCAGTTAGGTTGCACCGTCCTGGTGACATCTCAGGTCCTAGCACTTGCTTAGTCCTTCCATCTTCGGGATAGATCCATCAAACGATGTCTTCGGGTTTGGCTCCAACATCGCATCCTTCACGTGGTGCATCTAGCGTACCTAGATGAGATGCAATATGCAAGTGTATGAATACATGGAAGTGCAATAGACAAGGCATCGCATGCAGTAAGTAAGACAAGCACAAGGTTACATTAATCATGCACAGGCACTTCGCATTGCCTACTTTAAATATCGCACAATTTATCATCCCACGATAGCAAAGAAGATGACAACACCAAGCATGACACAAATTTCCTAAGATCTCAGGTACTCTAACTCAACCATCATCAAAGGTATGAGCCACACTTAGCAATATACAAGCAAACAACTATAATTGGAATCTGTCAATTTCTGGACATGCAAACAACAACTACAAGATTTAGCTATAACTAGAGTTACACAAATCCAAATGACTTACAAGAAGACATTTTGAAAAGATTATGAAATTGTCTACAATTCATTTTTAATCATCTTAGCATGATTATCAAGTTAACTAAGTCAAATATACCCATTTATAGAAACTTGTCCACAATTGACAGAGAGCAATCAATTCTGTAACCCAACTTTAAATAGGCATAACTCACAAACCACAAAACTAAATACCACCAAGTTTTAACAGAAGCTAGATATATAAATTATCTACAACTTTCTTATTATCACCAAAAGCTCATTCAATTCCTAACTAGATCAAACACTAGCATCTTTCAGATCTGCTCAGAATACAATCAAAACCTGATAGAAGACTTAAAAGTCATGTAACTCCTACACTATCTGGCCTATGACCTTACAATTTGAACAAAAGCAAGATCATGGAATTTTATACAACTTTTGTATTCACTACAACCATAGCAAACATCATTTACACTACGAAAATAATTGCACAAGCAAAACTGCAAATGCAATCCAACAACAGTGGTACAGAAAACTGATAAGAATTTCAGAGAAGCACAACTGGAGTTCTAGACCTCCAACAAACATGAACCATAACTTTTTGAAAAGCCTATGAAGTTACCTACAACTTTATTATTCTCATATTAAGATGATTCTTCAGTTAGAAGGGTCAATTAATCTAATAATTGCATCTCTGTCCAAAACATAGACAGAAACTGACATGTCACTTTAAACAGCTATAATTGGAGTTATACATGTCCAATAAATGTGGTTCTAGACTTTTTAGAAATCTTATCAAATTCTAAACAACTTTGTTGTAAACACCTAAAGCTAATTCTACTATTAAGGAGGCTCCACAATACCAACAAGGTAACCCTGTCAGAGTTTGGGCAGAAACAGCCACTGATATTTAAGCAAGTATAACTCAAGATCTACTTAACCAAAAAATCATGATATTTAGCTTTTTGAAAATCTTCATAAAAGTACTACAACTCATGTATTATCATCAAGTCATGATTCATAACCTAACTAAGCCAATTAATTTAATCTTGCAGACCTATTCAGAATAGTGGTAAGGCAATACAGATAATTTGTTATTTTTATAGATCTTAAACTATCAAGCCTAAAATACTGAAATTTTTACCAGACATCACTAATCACATCAGTAACACTCCATTAAAATTTCACATTTAATTGAGTAAAATAACTGCAGTTATAAAAAGAACAAAACATGACTAGCATTAAGAACCTAACTGCCTAAATCTATTTTTACAGCTAAACCTTTAAACTAAAACATGTAATATTATTGAACTAGTACATAGAGAATTTCACAGGGATTCCAAAAAGTCCACATTTGTTATTTTAGGATTTTTTACTAATTAATACGGATTTTCAAAGTGGAGCATTCAAATCTGTAAAAACCAGAGAAAAAGGAAATTGAAATCTTGCATCGGGGTCCCTGCGGAAAACACAAATTAAACATCAGCAAATCGATCCTTCTTGGCACTATTCACTCAAGTCTATATCTTTGTAGTTACACCCCTCCCTTTCATCAAATTCTAGCGCGAGGTCCCTGGTCGCAGTAGAGAACAGAGGAGGCCAGCGGGCCGGCTGGTGGCCGATTTTGGCCGGCTGGAGAGGGCGTTGGCGGCCATAGAGGGGCAGTGCTGGGGCCGCGCGGCGGCGAGGCGCACCCGTGGACACCCACAGCGTGGCCCGCGACAGCCCGTGGCTCTCTGGCCACGCGAGCTGGGGCGCACGGTGGCAGCTTTGCCGCGGCGGGAGCACTGAGGCGCGCCCCGGCGACCGAGTGGCAGCGGCGTGAACGGCCCGGGCCTGCACGCGCACACGTAGTGGCACAGCTGAAAGGTCCTAATGGCTAGAGGGGGGGTGAATAGCCTAATAAAAATTTCTACAACAACACTTAACCAAATGGTTAGACAATTATGAGGCGAAGCGAGTGTTGCGCTAGCCTACTCAAAAATGCAAGCCACCTACCACAATTTTAGTTTAGATAGTGTCAATTCACACAAGAGCAATGACACTACCCTATGTTAGTGTGCTCTCAAAGGCTAACTAAAGAGCCACACCAACCAAGCATGCAAGCTCTCACAACTAGCTACACTAAAGAGCTTGTCAACTAATTTGCGGTAAAGTAAAGAGAGTGATCAAGAGGGTTATACCGCCGTGTAGATGAATGAACCAATCAATCACGAAGATGAATAACAATGATAACCAATCACCTCAGAATCAATAATGAACACAATGATTTTTTACCGAGGTTCACTTGCTTGCCGCCAAGCTAGTCCTCGTTGTGGCGATTCACTCACTTGGAGGTTCACGCGCTAATTGGCTTCACACGCCAAACCCTCAATAGGGTGCTGCACAACCAACACAAGATGAGGATCACACAAGCCACGAGCAATCCACTAGAGTACCTTTTGGCGCTCCACCGGGGAAAGGTCAAGAACCCCTCACAATCACCACGATCGGAGCCGGAGACAATCACCACCTCCGCTCGACGATCCTCGCTGCTCCAAGCCGTCTAGGTGGCGGCAACCACCAAGAGTAACAAGCAAAATCCACAGCGAAATACGATCACTAAGTGCCTCTAGATGCAATCACTCAAGTAATGTACTTGGATCACTCACAATCTCACTATGATGATAAATCAATGATGTAGATGAGTGGGAGTCCTTTGGCTAGGCTCACAAGGTTGCTATGTCAATGAAAATGTGCAAGAGACAGCCCTTGAGCCGGCCATGGGGCTATAAATAGAGCCCCCATCAAATAGAGCCGTTATACCCCTTCACTGGGCAAAACGCGCTCTGACCGGACGCTCCGGTCATACTGACCGGACGCTGGCCCTCAGCGTCCGGTCGCCCGATGGACGCCACGTGTCACCAGCTTCAAACGCTGTTCGTTAGATTTCAACGGCTGCGAAGCTGACCGGACGCTCCGGTAAAACTGACCGGACACTGAAGCCCCAGCGTCCGGTCGTTTCCAGTAAGCTCCCCAAGGCATGTTTTTTTGACCGGACGCGTTCGGTCCACCTTGACCGGACGCAGCCAGCGTCCGGTGCTCAACCCTAGTCACTGTGCCATCTGACAGCTCGACCGGACGCAGCCTTTCAGCGTTCGGTCGCTGAGTGACCCAGCGTCCGGTCAGTAGACCGACGCCAGCATCATTTCGATCAACTCCATTTCAACTCTTACTTCTTCACCCTTGCTCAAGTGTGCCAACCACCAAGAATTTTGCATCCGGCGCAATAAAAAATAGACATTTCATTTTCCCGAAAGCGCCGAATCCTGCCGAGCTTGCGAGTTTCCGATACGAGTGGTAGCATATTTACATGTGGTAGCATATTTACACAAATATTATCAAGGGTGTTAGCACTCCACTAGATCCTAAATGCATATGCAATGAGTTAGAGCATCTAGTGGCACTTTGATAACCGCATTCCGATACGAGTTTCACCCCTCTTAATAGTACGGCTATCAAACCTAAATGTGATCACACTCTCTAAGTGTCTTGATCACCAAAACAAAATAGCTCCTACAAGTTATACCTTTGCCTTGAGCTTTTTGTTTTTCTCTTTCTTCTCTTCAAGTGTAAGCCCTTGATCATCTCCATGCTATCACCATTGTCATGTTATGATCTTCATTTGCTTCTCTACTTGAAGTGTGCTACCTATCTCATGATCACTTGATGAACTAGGTTAGCACTTAGGGTTTTATCAATTCACCAAAACCAAACTAGAGCTTTCAACAGCTTAGCTTGGGGCAGAGGCAAAAGGGAGAGAGCAGCGCACGGCGGCCATGGGAGCTCGCCCGGCCCGGTCATGGCGGATGCGTCTCTAGCGCGGAGTGGAGCGAGGAGTGAGAGGAAGAGAGCGCGGAGTGGATCACTGGCCAGGACAACGTGTGGCAGCGCTTGTTGAACAAACAGGGGCACGACAAAGAGGCAAGGCACGCGGCAGCAATGGCGGACGCGCTTTGTGCATGGTGGCCACGCCCTGGACACGCGCCACCCATTGGGGCATTTTACCGAGCACGTGGCGGGCAGCAAAGCGACCAGCGTGGGGCACGATTCTGGGCCGTTTGCAGGCCAAATTTGGACATGGGCCCAAAATAAAGTTTGCTCACCTTGGTCAGCTCTACATTTCTTATTAAGGGTGCCAAGTCATTTGAGCTATGGATTAGTAGGTAATTAAGCTACAAACTGCTAGTGTCAACACGTTGATAGCGATCACGGAAATTCGCTTTCGGAGGTCAAAACTCGGTCAAACTCAGTGCAACTTTTTGTATGCTCCTCTCCATAATATAACCTTCATCTTTTATTTTTGGACCAACTCAAGTTGCTTAGCAAAATTTGGAGAACGCGGGATGTCAATGTCGATGTCAGTGAATTCCGGACTGCAAACACTGTCGGGCTGATTTCAGCTTTTCTATTAGACTTTGAGCCTTGTTTTGATCCATTTTGAAACCGAATCATGACTTGGTATTTTAACAAAGTTTGTTATAATCAAACTTTTATTCAACTTTCATTTTTGGTCAAACCTCATATCTGGTCCAGAAGTCAACTTTATTTCTCGGTCAACGCAAAGCCCTTTTTGCTATAGAATCTAGGGTTTCCATGATTTTCGGATATTTTCTCCATCTTTGCTCAACACGAACCCTTCATAACTTTTGTTGTAGAGTTCAATTAGAGTTGTTGGAGCAAGGTTTCAAGGTTTGGTTGACGTCATAGGTTTCCATCTACTTGATAAAGTAATTCATGCAAAGATATGACTTATCATTTCATGTGACTTTTTTATTCCAAACTTCATGAAACTTTTCCACGGGTCTAGATGGATGCATGGAGATGTAATGTACATGGAATAAGCATGTTTAACATTACTCTTGCATAATCTTAACAAGGGTCCATATGTAAGCAAATGTGCGTGGCCCAAGTTTAAGTTGGAGCTCCATCATGTAGATTTGATCTTGACACCTACATTACCACTCGACATGTCATGTTTGAGTTTAAACCCATTGCTTAACTAGTGATAAACACCTAGGGCGTTACACCGCCGCCGATGTAAGTTGCACTGTCGTGTATTTATATACACCTGTCATCGTTTCTATGGCTTATAAATCAGCTGATATTGTTTTATTATGAGAGAAAAACTGCATTGTAGTTGCAGGCAGAGAACATTCTGCCATAAACAACTCAACTGATGAACGACCTCACTCATAATCGTGTCATATACTCATATATACAAGCGTATGCGTATATACCTTGTTGGTTCAGGAATATCACCAGTCCATCGGATTCGGAACATTGATGATATGGTTTTCAATTCAATATGGTAGTTAGCTAAATAATAATACTCTCGCCATTGTAAAATGAACTATGTAGTGCAAGTTTTGTTCTAAATAAAAAAATCAACGTTGAAATCTCTAAAGAAGGGCTGACACAACATCTATAATAACAAATTAGTTTTGTTAAATCGATCTAAAGTACTCCCTCTATTCTAGATCATAACCCGTTTCGGCTTTTCTATATACATATCTTTTGCTACGCGTTTAGATATGCGCTTTGTCTAGATACATAGTAAAATGACTTATAATTTAGAAAATAAAGGGAGTATGCAACAGTAATGTTTTTATTTGGTGTTGTATATATGAATATATTTTTGTACAAATCTGATCAAAGTTAGAAAAGTCTAGCCTAAGACAAAGTTGGTGTAGTCATATGTTGTCTTATCTTTGCCATCGATTCCGTGGACGACTCGTCCCCTTCCGAAAAATGAAGGAATTCTAGATTATTAGATTCCTATGGCAAAATTTTGATAAAACCCTCCAAATAAAGGATTAGGATCCTACAAAATTACTTGTTCTTAATGGAAACTTTAGAGGAATTATGCAAAGAGGTGAAAGTTTTCTTTGTGCCACTTCGTCTCTTCGATTTGATTTCTTGTGTTTTTCTCGCATCCAAACATTGGATTTTATAATTTCTATTGTTTTTCAGTCCATAAGATCTAAGATGCTAGGTCATCTACCGTATTTCCTATTTTTCATAATCTTTTTGTTGGTATTCTCTAGCAACACAAATTTTTGTTATGTAAATCTTAGCAAAACTATAATTGTTGTTTGTTAAAGTATGAGTAGATTTAGGGCATATAAATACATGCATATTCGTGTTTATGATTGAAGGAAGTATGTGTAATGATGGTAGTAAGCTAAAAGAGGGGTGTCCTTATTTGAAGCTTTTAGCAATACTCTTAGTGTTGTCCCAATGCTAGAAACTATATGCAGTTTCTATATCCATTAATTTTCATAGACATTACATATAGAAACCATGACCCCAATGGATAGTTTCTACGGAACAATTTTTTATCTAATCACATACATTCTCTCTCCATTCTCTACCAATCACATCCCTTCGTGTCTTAGTTCTCGTGTAGACATGGTTTCTAACTTAGACCCGATTTCTATGATTTTTGTTCTCTCTCTCCAATAACTACATTGGCATATGAGCAAAACACTTACGTGATAGTGCAATTAATGTCCATAGAAACTATGGTGGTTTCTGCGTTAGGCCACTCTCAATGAAGAGTTTCATTTCATTGTTTTCAAGACTGTCATGTCATATATAATAAAATGAAACTTAGATGAAACACCCACTCTCAATGTAAAATTTCACTCTATGGTTTCATAAGCATTTAATTCCGTGACTCATAGAGAGTTGGTAATCGTGCCAAGAGAGTTTCATCCCCATGAAACTCAATTATTCTCTCTCTTCATTAAAACATTATCATGTCATCAAAATCGCATATGTGGCAGGCTATTAAATGCAAATGAAACTCTCATTGAGACCGACCTTAAGAAGCCTCTAAGAATGTTGCTGTGGGCTCCTCACGCTAACGCTTGTAGTACTCTACATTACCTACCACTAATTAGACGATTACTGGGAATCAGGCTTTACGGCGTCGAATCGATAGTACTATTCTGATGTATTTTGGTTCATGTTCCGGCGCCTTTTTCCATTGGGCATATGCAGGCGTGGAGTCGTTATGACGCATGGCCACGCCCATTTCGACCTCTTTTATGGTCATGTTTAGTTTACCCCAAATTCTCAACTTTGATACTATGCAAAAAGAAAATTTCCTGTCATATCAAACTTGCGGTACATGCATGGAGTACTAAATGTTGACGAAATCAAAAACTAATTGCATTTGGTTGTATTTTGCGAGACGAACGTTTTGAGCCTAATTAGTGGATAATTATTACCAAATAAAAACAAAATGCTATATTGTTGCTACAGTGTTCTCGGCGGCGCCGATTCGGGGCATCTAAACACGGCCATGTTACAATATTCTCATTCTCATTCCCATCATGGGTTAGCGTCCCAAAAGCAAAACCTTTTCTAGTGGATTTGTATATATATATACTTAAAATATTACTATATGGAAAAGGGTACATTGTACAGGTATAAACTGCGCAAAAGAGGCATAGATTCCGGACCTGCCCCTTAGATCCTAGTTTTTTGCTGGCCAGGGTGTCGCCCAATTTTTATTTGCTATATATACTTGTCGGATACCCTAAGCAAGAACCAAAAAGATTGCTTAGACCTTACAAATATCAAAGCTGAAAGACAACGACGAGGCCTCGGCTGATTCTCCGATTCGCCCCACCGAGGCCCTCGCCGAGGCCGTCTCGCCGAGGCCCCCTCGCCGAGGCTAATTTTCCGATTCGCCCCGCCGAGGTCCTCTCGCCGAGGCCGATTCTCCGATTCGCCCCGCCGAGGCCCTCTCGCCGAGGCCCCCTCGCCGAGGCCGATTCTCCGATTCGCCCCGCAGAGGCCCTCTCGCCGAGGCCCCCTCGCCGAGGCCGATTTTCCGATTCGCCCCGCCGAGGCCCTCTCGCCGAGGCCGATCCTCTGATTCGCCCCGCCGAGGCCCTCTCGCCGAGGCCCTCTCGCCGAGGCCGTCTCGCCGAGGCCCCCTCGCCGAGGCCGATTTTCCGATTCGCCCCGCCGAGGCCGATTCTCCAATTCGCCCCGCCGAGGCCCTCTCGCCGATTCGCCCCGCCGAGGACCTCTCGCCGAGGCCGAGGCTGATTTTCCGATTCGCCCCGCCGAGGCCATCTCGCCGAGGCCGATTCTCCGATTCGCCCCGCTGAGGCCCTCGCCGAGGCCCTCTCGCCAAGGCCGATTCTCCGATTCGCCCCGCCGAGGCCCTCTCACCGAGGCCGATTCTCCGATTCGCCCCGCCGAGGCCCTCTCGCCGCGGCCCTCTCGCCGAGGCCGATTCCCCGATTCGCCCCACCGAGGCCGTCTCGCCGAGGCCCTCTCGCTGAGGCCGTCCCTCTGGTAGGCTGTCCCATCCATTTAATGCACCTAAATGCACCCACTACGTCAGCCACGACCGGTAGGGTACAGCAACAGGAGCGATGAGACAACGGTCAAATCTCCTTTTTACCATCCCTTACTGACGGTGCAGGGGTTACCACGCCCTGCAGCCACATGCCCTGCACTTTTCCACCTAAATCGGGTACGACGCTGACCACCGAGGCCCCCGCATCATACTCAGGTCACCTCCCAGGCCTCTGCGCAGTCAGCCACAAACACCTTCCAAGCCTCGGCGCGCCACCAAGTCAAAAATTCACAAGGCACGGCATGTCACCTACAACGGAGGCCATGCTGACTAGACGTCAACGAGGACCCCTACGACTTCAACAGCCTCGGGCATGGCCGGCACGACGCACCAGTGATCAAGTACCAATTGCCATTCCTGACACTGTGCTGCTACAGGAATAGGCTACAGTGCTAGTGTCGGATACCATAAAAAGGGGTACCCTAAGCAAGAACTAAAAAGATTGCTTAGACCTTACAAATATCAAAGCCGAAGGACAACCACGGGGCCTCGGCCAATTCTCCGATTCACCCCGCCGAGGCCCTCTCGCCGAGGCCGATTTGCCCCGCCGAGACCCTCTCGCCGAGGCCTTCTCGCCGAGGCCGATTCTCGCCGAGGCCGATTCTCCGATTCGCCCCGCCGAGGCCCTCTCGCCGAGGCCGATTCTCGCCGAGGCCGATTCTCCGATTCGCCCCGCCGAGGCCCTCTCGCCGAGGCTGATTCTCCGATTCGCCCCGCCGAGGCCTTCTCGTCGAGGCCAATTCTCGCCGAGGCCGATTCTCCGATTCGCCCCGCCGAGGCCGAGTCTCCAATTCGCCCCGCCGAGGCCCTCTTGCCGAGGCCTTCTCGCCGAGGCCGATTCTCCGATTTGCCCCGCCGAGGCCCTCTCGCTGAGGCCCTCTCACTGAGGCCGAGTCTCTGATTCGCCCCGCCGAGGCCCTCTCGTCGAGGCCGATTCTCGCCGAGGCCGATTCTCCGATTCGCCCCGCTGAGGCCCTCTCGCCGAGGCCCTCTCGCCGAGGCCGAGTCTCCGATTCGCCCCGCCAAGGCCCTCTCGCCGAGGCTAATTCTCGCCGAGGCCCTCTCGCCGAGGCAGTCCCTCTGGCAGGTTGTCCCATCCATTTAATGCGCCTGAAAGCATCCGCTACGTCAGCCACGACTGGCAGGATACAACAACAGGAGCGATGGGACAACGGTCAAATCTCCTTTTCACCATCCCTTACTGACGATGCAGAGGTTGCCATGCCCTGCGGACACATGCCCTGCACTTTTCCACCTAAACCGGGTACGACACTGACCGCCGAGGCCCCCGCCTCATACACAGGTCACCTCCAAGGCCTCGGCAAATCAGGCCTCGGCGCGGTTAGCTACGACCTGCCAGGCCTCGGCACCCCACCAAGTCAAAAAATCCACAGGGCATGGCATGTCACCTACAGTGGAGGCCATGCTGACTAGACGTCAACAAGGACTCCTATGACTTCAATAGCCACGGGCATGGCCTGTGTGACGCACCAGTGATCAAGTACCAATTGCCATTCCTGACACTGTGCTGCTACAGGGATAGAGTACTAGATCTTCCTTCTAAGGCTCCACGTGTAGCTCTCTCATGTATTCCTAGCTCCCTCCTTACAGCTATAAAAGGGGGCAGCCAGGGCCATTTCTGGGGGCCGACTCCGATGCGCACACACCCTCCCGCGCAGAGGCACCCACAAAAACATCACCCTGTAACACCCATACTCCCGGGCCGCCTGAGAGCAACGTCTCAAGTAGCCTGCATCACTCCACGCCGAGACCTAGGACTAGCTCCCTCTCTCACCCAGCTTGTAACCCCCTACTACAAGCACTTCAGTGCAAGGAATACAAGATCGATCTCTCAGTCTGGACGTAGGGCATCGATTGCCTGAACCAGTATAAACCTTGTGTCTCTTTGCATCACCATCCGGGATTAGGGGCACGCAGTTCAAATTCACTGGTTGGTTGAGGACCCCCCGGTCCGAAACACCGACAGTTGGCGCGCCAGGTAGGGGAATACTACATGTAAGCTTAATCATCCCAACAAGTCTCGGATGACAGACCCCATACGACCACTACATCTCGGCCTAATGATCTGGTTCAGGAGCCTAGAATTCATGTCTCTATGATACAAGTACGACATTGTACTCCTCCCACCCAGAGCCCCGTCAACCGACGGTGACATCACGCACCAGCAGCCTAGGCGTGGGTGGCTCCCAAGCCGCCGCTCTCGTCACGCTCGCTAGGTGCAACGTGGGCAGGACCACCCCGACACCGCACGAGCTCATGGTGGCGCACCACGTTCTGCCGGCACCCCATGTCCAGCTGTTGGCACAAGGTCCCTGGTTGGGGACCTGACTTGCCTGAGCCTGGACATGGGCGAAACGCCGGCGGCATGTGGCGACTCCCCATCGGTTTCCCATGCCCGGCTGTTGGTACAGAGTCCCTGGTTGGGGACCTATCTAGCTTAAGCCTGGGCAGGGGAAAGACGCCGGTGGCGCGGAGCGACGTCCTGCCATCAAGCTCTACCCCGCCACCTCCTAAGGAGCCGATTTCTTTCATCACCCCATTCGACATGTACTGCTATGTGACTATGCCATTCAGTCTCAGAAATGCAAGGGCCACGTACCAGCGGTGCACCACCCAGGTCTTGGGCGAGCACATCGGGCGAACCGTCGAGGCTGGCGTGGATGACATCAAGGACAAGTCCAGGAAGGCCAGTGACCTCATCGACGACTTGGAAGTTGGTGGCCCGCCCAAGTACTAAAGCAGGGGACCTACAAGCTAGCCTACGAGAAGGGCAAAATCCTCACCAACACTTGGAACATAGAACATATACGTCGCTTGTACCCTTAAATTCCCAAGCGTCATACAATTTTCCTCGAAATACAATAAAGAAGCTGTCGGGTACCTTAGAACGGGGTACCCCAAGCAAACCTCAAATGGGTCGCTAAAATCCCATCTAAAAAAATAATAAAGCTAGAAGGTAAGCCGTGGGCCCCTCACCCGCCGCGACCGAGCCCACTAGGTCCTCCTCCTCCTCGCCTCGAGCCTCGAGCAGGAGGTCTCGGCATCCTGACACTAACTCCGCCTTGCGCGAGGCTCTCCAGGGAAGGTCTCGGCAAGGAACGCCGTCTCCGCCTCACCCGAGGCTCTCCACGGAAGGTCTCGGCAGGGGGTGCATTCTCCGTATCGCGCGAGTCGTCTCGCGCGAGGCCTCGGCAGGGAGACCGATCTCCGTCTCGCGCGAGGCCTCATTTTCCGTATCGCTCGAGGCCGGGTCGTCCGCGGCCCATCACCCCCCGCCTCAACCGACCCTCCAGACATCTCGCCGTGGCCCTCTCGCCGAGGCCGATTCCCCGATTCGCCCCACCGAGGCCATCTCGCCGAGGCCCTCTCGCTGAGGCCGTCCCTCTGGTAGGCTGTCCCATCCATTTAATGCGCCTGAATGCACCCACTACGTCAGCCATGACCGGCAGGGTACAGCAACAGGAGCGATGGGACAACGGTCAAATCTCCTTTTTACCATCCCTTACTGACGGTGCAGGGGTTACCACGCCCTGCAGCCACATGCCCTGCACTTTTCCACCTAAATCGGGTACGACGCTGACCACCGAGGCCCTCGCATCATACTCAGGTCACCTCCCAGGCCTCTGCGCAGTCAGCCACAAACACCTTCCAGGCCTCGGTGCGCCACCAAGTCAAAAATTCACAAGGCACGGCATGTCACCTATAGCGGAGGCCATGCTGACTAGACGTCAACGAGGACCCCTACGACTTCAACAGCCTCGGGCATGGCCGGCACGACGCACCAGTGATCAAGTACCAATTGCCATTCCTAACACTGTGCTGCTACAGGAATAGGCCACAGTACTAGATCTTTCTTCCTCGCTAAGGCTCCACATGTAGCTCTCTCATGTACTCCTGGCTCCCTCCTTGCGGCTATAAAAGGAAGCAGCCAGGGCCGTTTCTAAAGAAGGAGACCACGCCGGCCCTCACGCGCAAACACACTCACTCAATTCACGCACACTCTCCTGCCGCCTGAGAGCAACGTCTCAAGCAGCCCACATCACTCCCCGCCGAGACCTGGGACTAGCTCCCTCTCTCACCTAGCTTGTAACCCCCTACTACAAGCACTTCGGTGCAAGGAATACAAGATCGATCTCTCAGACTGGACATAGGGCATCGATTGCCTGAACCAGTATAAACCTTGTGTCTCTTTGCATCACCATCCGGGATTAGAGGCACGCAGTTCACATTTACTGGTTGGTTGAGGACCCCCGGTCCGAAACACCGACAATACTATTCTCATCAAGCCAGACTCAAAGGGAACAGTTGAGTGACAAGTGAGTTTTCGATCCATTTTATTAGGTGCTCAAATTTGCCCTATTTATTTAGTTTTGATTTTCTAGAGTATATGGTTTTGTTAGTTTTAAATATGCTGGCTCATAGTATTGGAAATACTCTACTCTTTTCTTCCCTGAATAAAAGATCAATCTCTATATAGTTGTCTTAAGTTTGACCTTTTTAGTTAAGTTTGGTCAATTATAGAAAAGAGTGCAAAGATTATTGACATTAATAGCGTGTTTGGCTTCCTCCTCAGCGGAGCCTAGCTCGCATATACTACCAATCAAGCTTGTGCAGGGATATGCTCAACATATGCAGCTGCTCTTTGTTTGTTCACTGAATCTGGAGAACCAGGTTAAATAGTGCATTTGTTTAGTACTAGTTAATTTTTACAATGTTAAATTGAAATGGAAAACAAGTACTAACATAATATGTATAGTATCTTGTTTGCATACTAGTTCATTTTACCTTGTTATAAGCCTTAAGCAACTTTGAAACATACTACTGGCTCTATTGAAACGGATTTCATGGCAATATGGCCCTGTTCACATGGAGAAAGTTTGGAGGAATATGAATGAATCTGGAGAAATTTGTGAGAGAAAAACATTGTTCTGGATAAAAAAAAGTGGATCAAGCTGAGTTTAAGGGCACGAGAATAAGGCATAGGAGTACTAAGCTCGAATCGGACAAATCCTGGCTAGGCGTACGGTGACGCCGAATATATGACGTGGGCGTGGCAACGTGACATGACAGAGGGCTCCGGGCTCCGGACCAGGCCGGCCGGCGGCGAGCCAAGCACGGAGGGAGCGGGTGTGGGAGACGGATAGGGACGGAGGATGATGCGACGGATGAGAGCGTGCGTGACGCGCAAGAGGCCAAAAAAGAGCAGAGCAGTGAGCAGAGCACAGTCGACCAGTCGTCTCGTCTCAGCCGGACGGGCGGGCAGCAGGGAGGGTGATGCACGGGTGACGAGGGAAGGGAAGGAAAGGTAGGCGACGACGGACGGCCTGACCGTACCAGCTGCAGCTGGGTCGCCGGCGCCGGCCGCCGGGGGACAGGACAAGACAACCAACAACCGCGTTGGCATGGCATCTCTGCACAGGCTCCGGTTCGCTCGAAGTTATCGGCCGGTTTCAGGGTAATAATAGTGTTTTTCTCTTGTAATAAATCAGTATCAGTTTGCTATGCCGTAAATTAGATCTGAGGTTTGTATTCTGCTGAGCCAAGCACGAAGGATGATGCGACAGATGAGAGCGTGCGTGACGCGCAAGAGGCCAAAAAGAGCAGAGCAGTGAGCAGAGCACAGTCGACCAGTCGTCTCGTCTGAGCCGGCCGGGCGGGCAGCAGGGAGGGTGATGCACGGGTGACGAGGGAAGGGAAGGGAAGCGACGACGGACGGCGTGACCGTACCAGCTGCAGCTGGGTCGCCGGCGCCGGTGCCGGTGCCGGCCGCCGGGGGACAAGACAAGACAACCAACAACTGCGTTGGCATGGCATCTCCGCACAGGTCATGTTCGCTTAAATTCAGCAGTCGTACCCTTTTAACAAAATAACATTATTTTTCTCAAACAACATATCATCGTTACCATGTCAGCCGTTTTTCCGGCCAGCCGACGGCTGAATCTGATTTGAGCTCACTCCTGCATCCAGCCCACCGTGTCCGTGTGGCTTCCGCTTCTTCTTCTTCGGGCAATCGGGCATCCCATGTATGCATACCCATAGCCCACTAGGCAGCATCCTTTCCTCCCCATGCGTCATCCACGATTTCATTCCAATGAACATCTATGCACGATCCGACGAAAAAAACCATCTTGACTAAACTGAGTTCCGGTCACATCGAACGTTTGACACTAATTTAGAGTATTAAATATATATTAATTACAAAACTAATTACACAGTTTGAGACTAATTTGTGAGACAATTCTAATAAACATAATTAGTTCATGATTTGACAACTTAATGCTACAGTAAATACACGTTAGTCATGGATTAGTTAGGTTTAAGAAATTCGTCTCGCTAATTAGCCTACTTCTATGTAATTAGTTTTATAATTAATTTATATTTAGTCTTTCTAGTTGACATCAAATGCTCCACGTGACACGCACTGAACTTTAACCACCCGATCAGTCTGGACACACACGGCTGCAGCTGCTAGCTACTACCTCCTCCGTTTCCGTGCTCCAGCTCCGCACCCAACGCAATGCAGTCCTCTGTGCCCGAGTGACGAGTGAAACTGTGAACGGCTTCAACTCCCGCGTGGCTTTTGGGTGTTGCTTGGAGCCTTGGAGCTACTAGTACCAGTACTAGCTAGCACACGGACAAGACGAGTGCACTGTTCACGAGCTCCTCCTCTTGCTCCGATCCTTGCATTCCACTAGCTTTTCCCATCCCATGGACTACAAGGTGGGCAGCCACTAGGGATATGGTCATAAGTATATACGACGACATTCCAACTGACGCCGGTAAATCAGTAATTCGTGATAAGATCGAGCTTGTAAAGAGATTAGCTCCTCTTTCCAGTAGATCAAAAGTTTTTAAGACTCTCTCAACCCCCCACCCCCCCGTATGCCGTCTAATACTAGTTTAGAGCTAACCATTACACAATCTAATAATGTCCTTAGAGGCGACAACCGGATGGATTAGGACCGCATTAAGGGTTCGCATACCCGCACCTAAAACAAGATAAAAACCTGGCCCTGGCCCCGAACATTGGTTCGGGTCCTGGTCCCCAGCGGGATGGGTCCCAAAAACATGTTTACGGTATCATAATACTTCATAAAGGTTATTCTCCAACCGAGAGATTCAGTCGATCAATCGGTCGAGAAAGAGTCTGCTTCGTTCATGCGTTGCCCACAATTTGCCACGCCGTAAATTAGGCATACCACCACGGTTTTTTTAGGCATGTGTTTAGTTCATGCCACAACTATATCGTGCTAAACTTTCTTAGTCATATGCCTCATATGTCGCAGACTCATTTTGATGCTAAACTTTATGCCACAAGTGTGGAATCTGATTTGTTGGCAACACTTTCTATAGCTGCAACACTTTGCCTAACTTTATTTGCGACAAAGTTAGGCATCAACCGAACAAAACCAAACAAAACAGCTCGTATCTTTCATACTTGCTCGTCGTCCGCTGCTCTGGACGTTAGCTTCCATGCACCCATTCTGACGAAGCAAGCTAGAGTTGTGGAGGCGATTCGGGCAGGCCGAATAACCTTTCGAGGAACGGCCGGGTTGCACGCCCCCAAGCAGAAGTTGACACCAACGTAGGAGCATGTCGCTGTCATCGGGTCCGTCTTTTGGCGGGCATGCGAGGGGACGTGCATGAAAGCGTGGAGATATGTTCTACGTACGGGCACCACCGGATCTTAGCGAGGTGACACTAGTTTGGAGTAGCTAGGTCAAGTAGATGGGAACGAACACAGCCCATCTCGCTCTCGCTTTCGCGCGCGAAGCAAGTGCATGCATGCAAATGCAATGCAATGCAATAATCCGGCGCCGGGCGACATGGATGAACGGCCCAACCCCAGCCACGAGTCCACGACTACCACCTTGCCAGCAAAGAAGAAAGTTCAGCGCGCGCTAGCTGCCAATCCAACCGCGCGCATGTATGCATGCCCAGCCAGCCAGCCAGCCATCTCTCTATGCGCCGGCCTGACCAAGGCTATCAGGACCAGGATGATATTTGCCTGACAATATTGGATCATAGCATTAGGATTCTATCATACCCGAGCGTTGTAACGAAACGTCACTATCTATTTTAATAAGTCTTAGAATTAGACCGTGCACCGAGACTAGACACACAATATTCTAACTCCTTATAAGCACGGGTCATAAGTTTGAATCACGGACCGAACAATAAATCGATTAAGACTCTTATCTCTAGTTCATCATATACTATATAGACTTTTAGTAAAATCGAATTTCTTTTTTTAACTAAAGAAAAAGATAAAGATAAAACCGTCTTTAAAACTCTCCCAAACCAAAATAGAGAGGTAATTTGAATAGCTTTGAAACTTCAAGGGGTAATATGTCTGATTTAGGTCCCGTTCGGCTTACCCCATATTCGGCTTGTTCGACTTGTTTTTTTAGCCGGAACAGTATTTTTCTCTCATAATAATTTAGCCAGAACAGTGTTTTTCAATCAGTTTCAGCCAAGATTCAGCAAGCCGAACGGGACCTTAGTGATTTTAGACGATAAGGGGTTAAGGGCTCCCTCGGCCGTGGTACACGAGCCTCGTACGCTCCGACAGGGCCTGGCGACACGAACGTCGTCGGAGTCTTCAGGCCCATCAGCCCATGCGTGACAAGGAGGCCCACTGTTCTACGTGACACTGCTGCACTCAACTCAATTTGTCGAGTTCCAAAAAAAAAATCAATCTGTTAAGGTCGAAGAAACTATCGCACAAGGCCACAAGCTTTACCCGTTTTCACTGTGTTTGAACTTTACCCTTGCTCTCCATCCCTGTGCCGAGCAACATCATACACTGTCAACATACACGAACTTTATCCACTCCGAACTGACAACCGTTTACACTGACAAGTTAACCAACGACAGGCACACCGTTAAAGACATTACACTGGTCACTGGTCATCAAACGCGCAAGAAACCATCCTCAACTTCATAGCATGCTACGTGCCAGAGCCCAGAGCACATCTACCTAGAGTTTGGTTACACTGCAGCAAGCACAAGGAGACCACTAGAGACTAGAGTCAAATAGACGGCTACCATCTGCTCAAAAAGAGCTTCTTATTCCTCACATTTTCCTCCAGTAGCTTCCTGAATTGGCATAGCACCTGATAAAATATTTCGTGTGAAAAAAATGACCTTATACATTCACGAATCGTCGCAACTGGCATACACCTTCAAGTTCTACCAATGGCTTTGACTGAAGTTCTTAACAATTGAGTAATATATGTCGTCTGTAAAACAATGACAAAGCCCAAATTCTTCATTTGCCAATCAGCCACTGCCCATTAGGGACAACAACGTCGGATCTTCAGGTAACCAAACTTCCCAGCTCCTGGAGACGACCCGTCGAAAAGAATGGGCAGATACCCGGTCTCAGCCTTGTATCTGCGTTGAATCTGAAGGTGCAAGAAAATATCGGTCTCTGTCATTCTATCTTGACAAAAACCCAAACGCCAAATGAAAAAAAGGGACTCCGTGAAGCTACCTCTGCAATCTCTTCACTGCTCCTGGCACAGTTCTTCCCGATAACACATACTGTGCCACCGGAGCCTCCGCCAGTGATCTTTGCGCCAAATAGACTAGGGCTTCCGCCCTCGGATGTCTTCCTGTGTTGCATTTCTCGTACCAGATTGACTAGTCTGTCAGTCCCGTCAGAACCAAGGCCACACGCGCTGTAGCTGTTGTGGCACTGCCAGAAATATGTGAAGAGAAACACGTCAAAGGTACGCAGTAGCAGTACAAACTACAAAGAGAAGAATATTACCAGCAAAGCACAATTTCCTTAACTTAATGTTTACACAGTGAACCTCAGTTGTGCAATAGGAGTAGAGAAAGGTGCATCGTGATGAGCAGACACTCAAATTAATTCACCTGGTACATAAGTTCTCCAAGGGCTGACAGTTGCTCATCTGTATTACCAGCCTCTAATAATGTTTTGAAGGCCTACAGACCAGAAATTAAAAGAATGTCAATAGAGAAAACAATGAAATACTCCCTCTGTCCCAAAAAGAAAATCGCCTAGGGTTTTGTGCAGGTCAAACTTTCATAATTTTGATTAAGTTTGTAGAAAATATTAGCAACATTTGTATCTCCAAATAAGCTTATTATGAAAATATATTCAATGATTAATTTAATGAAACTTATTATGCACCATAAATATTGATAATTTCTTTTATATAATTGGTCAAAGTTGAAAATGTTTGATTTCTCATGAAAGGAGAATGACACTCTTTGCGGGACTGAGGGAGCAGTCTTCAATAAAGGGGAATCAAATGAAAGACCATTAGTTGCAGAGTTTAGTTTCTTGGGGTTAATTTACAATTTTCTGCCACTTTGGATGGCAAGAGGACACCATATCAATGCTATTGTTGCAGCATGGTTCAGGAAAGAACAAAACTTTGAAATGGTTCCCACCATAAATGCTTTTCCAATTCAGAAAATAGATTTGGTAGTGTAGAAACAAATAATCTGGTCGAGAGATTTAACCTCAACACGGAAGTTTTCATATATGGGATGTCTAGTAGGAGCCTTCACACTGTAAGATCTTTTAGGATCAATAACTGTCACTGTGTCGTTGTGATCTCCATATTTCTCTGAAAATGCTTCTCCACTAATCACCTCTGGAATGTCTTTTGCATAAACAGCTTCATATCTGCAATTGTGATTTATTACGATCCATACAATACCAGAACCATAAATATAAATGTTGAATTCACTAAATGTGACCTGTGAGGTGGTAGGTTGCACAAATACTCCAGTGCAGCTTCAGATTTCAGTACACACATACCATTTTCTTTATAACAATCAGACTGAACAGGGGGGCCTGAAGTCAAGGACTCTGAAACTAAATCTGATGCTGCACACTTGATCATCTTTCGTCCCATGTAAGTGCCTACCCTTACAGATCCATAATCTCCCCCACCAACACTAACAGTTCAAGAGAGATTAGTTCTGCAATTAGCTCCAATTTTTCCAATAAGACAATTAATGTCTACAATCTCCACAACACAAGCTCAGTTAGGAAAAGCTTCCTACCTATGCCGTATCCCTGAATCTAGACCCCAGAACCGTATATGAGTTGGTATGCTAACCAATTCCTTCACTTCTGCAGGCTGCAGGAGAACTGATTAAATAAATACTGAAGCAACATTAATTTTTGACTGGAGGAAAGGTAGGATCTATCAGCTTCTGTACTATGGAACTAATAAACAACACTAACCTGGCAAACCATTGCGAGGAGTTTATTAGCTTCTCCACATGCAGATGCCATTTGATCCATTACCCCACAAGGAGCTCCAACTACATGATTCTCAACCTGAAAAAAAACATTAGAGCCATAAAAGACCTGTAGATCTGTATTCTATCACCAGATTTCAGTTAAACATCATACCTTCTGACAAAGCAAAGCAAGATCCCTTGGTATGATGTTTAAACCTATAGACAAGTAAAAAGGAAACCATCAACGATGCTATTCAGAGATGACATGTCTCAGGGTTCAGGATAGGCTAAATAACCAATGTCAATCTATACCATAGGCTGCGGCAATAGCAGACATTGTAGCAACCTCCACTGATGCAGAAGATGAAACACCTTTTCCTTCTGGCACGGCAGATGAAACCTGGAGTTTTAGAGCAGAAAGAAGACAAGGAACTGATTAAGTGATTACAGGTTTTTACATACGCAATTGCAGGATAATGAAAACTTGAGTGATTACCAGAATGCTAATGCTGTCAGTGAACTGGGCACCAAGTTCAGTCATCAAAACTAGAATTGTTCCAGCAACATAGGCAGCCCATCTGAGATAGGATAGTTCAGATCACAAATATGCAAATATAATTGAGTAGTTGAAATATTGTAGTGAAATACTAAAAGTTATTTTCATACTTTTGGGATGGATCCTGACAGAAAAGCTCTCTTGCTTTCTCATAGGATATTGGTTTTCCACCATCCATAAAATCTGACAGGTCCATATTAAAAGTTGGTGCACGGTTACTCAAATCAGAACCAAATGATACCTGTGAGACAATCATGTTCACAATAGATAATAAGCATTGACAAGTCATGGGAGTCCATACAAATGCTATGCAAAACAGCCAGATCAAAAGAACAACTACTTGGCAAGAATGTGACTATACTAAAGTTTAAATTAGCCAACAAAAGCACTATTATCATGCATCTAATATGCAGCACCTACATGCCCCGTCCAATGGAGGTGGCAATTTTTTTTAGAATAGATTACAAAGCATGAATTATTTGAACAAGTTGAACATACAATTTGTACCACAGGCACCAAGCCTGCGTTCTCAAGCTGTCTTGCTTTTGTATGTTCCCAAAGCTTCTGCTTGCTGGGATGGTTTCTCTGAACAGCAACATGGCAGGCTTCCCGAAGGGGCATCTAGTAAATGCATCCAAAATATCAACCACAACTGCCAAATACATGATCCAAAAAAAACTGCATCTATGTTTCTTTCCAGTAGTTAATTTATTTATTTATCTGTGGCATCAAAGGGAATTCCAAAAAAGAAATCAAGAATACAGAAAATACAGTAAACATCAAGATTCAATGAAAATCGAGGTTCTTGCATGCTACATCATCATATTGAACAGTAGCAAACTGATTTTGCGAAAGATGGGAATAGCATAGAATCAAATATTTATGAGTAGAGTATTCAGCTATTAGCTAAACTTATAGCACTATTTTGTAAAAGAAATCTATTTGACCTGTGATTGATCATACCTGCAAAACGAGACTTCCTGAATAATCAGCAATGCCACCCATGACGTCCAAACGTCCAGGTGCCCTTGCTACATATATTTCCGTCTACAAAGGAACAAAAAGGGAAGTCATTATAGCAAACCAAAAATTCATTCACCATTTTCGAGTGACTTACTTCAGTTATTCAAGTACATAGCAACAAGCTAATGAAACAAATCAAAGTAATCAGTTATCAGAAATGAAGTTACATGTATCCATGGAAAATACAAGAAAAAAGAGATGAATCAAGCAAAAGAGAGATTGGTGAAGGAAACATGTTCATTGAAAACAAAATGGTTCTGAATTTTATACAATAGAATTTGCGATACAAGTTGAAACAAGAGGATCTATGTAATTCATCCTCTGTTATTAGATCTCCACTATGTTGTGTTTTATGATATAAAGGTTGAAGCCTAACATGGCTGATTGTCTTGTGAATCAGAAAATCGATCTCTCCTGTGAAATAACAAAATGAGCTATTATACGTTTATTTGTACCCAAAAAGTATCATAGGATAACACGATTAGCAGTTGGAAATGAAACTTTAAAGGATAAGAAAGTTGGTCTACTTGCACAAATTAAGGAATCATCTTACTGTACATCATGGCAACTTTATGGAACCTAGCTATCCTACATTCTTATTAGGGGCTCATGTTGGGTTTCAACTCTAGCCTACCCCAACTTGCTTGGGACTAAAAGGCTTTGTTGTTGTTGTTGTTGTTGAGCTATCCTACATTCCATTTCCAGATATGGTATGCATGAAGCTTTAATGCTGCTGCACAGGGTCCTACAATTCACTAAAATGAATACAGAGGACTGCCAGATTAGTACCTCCCAGTCAAAAAGAACAGATGCAGCAGTTCTCTCTAGGTGTTGCTTCTTGGGGCTCATCAAATCATTTCCACTAAGTTCAGATAAGTGCTTCAAAAAGTCTATTGTATCTGTTAATCCTTGAAGGTCCCCATGGAGTATCTCAAAGTCTTCAATACATCTGGATCTGGTGAAATCAAATATGCAATTTCAGTTGCAAAATATTTCATTGCAAAACTGGATGTCTGACAAAAACAAGAGAAAGGGTACTCACGATGCTGCACTTTCCTTTGTAGCAACATTTTTTGAGGTCGGACCAGCACCAGTTTCAGTTTCAGACAGAGAGTACCAGTCAGGAATGCCTGCATCTCTCCCAGGAGCCCTTTGAAGCACATATCCTGAGACCATGGCATCTTGCAATCTTCTTGCACCACTAGACTATAATTAAAGATAGCCAAATTGGCTCATGTTACAATCTTAAGCAGGGTTTTAAAATATTGCTTCCATCTCTAATTTTCTATGGGCGTTCCATGTTTAATATATGCTGATTTTACTTGGCACAAAGCATAAGAAATTTTCAAAGAGGTCGTTTCTAAAAGAAGATAAATATCTTTCATTAGCATTTCCTTTTTCATAAGTCAAAATCTATAAAGCTCCAGGATGAAAACAAAGTTTCGTAGGTGGAAGTGGTAGGTACGGAAATACGCTGACCACTCAATGGTCATGCAGAATCACTCACTTTATCAGAAATACATTTCTTTCCAACAGCAGTGTCCTGGAGGATCTGGGCAACCACCTGAATGGACAAAGTATTAGCCTATCCACAAATAATATAACTTCCATAGGATACAGATAATTTGGTTTGCAAAGCTCAGTATTATGATGGAAGTCCAGTATTACATTTTTATCCTGACGTCGACTAAGGCAGCTGGTTTTGCATAAATGCAAATGTTATAATACAATTGAGTACAGAAATAGTTTGATTTCAAGTTAATTCGGACATAATAACATCAATAGGGTATTGGGTATATGTAGAAAAAATTACCTCACCACCATTTATTGGGCCATTGTAGCATGGTTGAAGTGTGAGAGCACGAAGTAGGTATGGTTTCCAGTGTCCAGCAAGGAAATCACTTCTGATAATCTCAATGCTGTTTTGGTAGTACTGAAATAGAATGTGATGGGACAAAGCATGAAGGCATTTTAACACATCTATATAGACATGAGTTCTAGCATAATTCAATGATAAGAAATGTTTCAACCTCAAGCAAATTTCGCAAAAATGGCTCTTCGTTAAAGTAATCTCTGCGAACGAACACTAATGGCAGCTTGCAGGCCAAAACCTCACTTGCAGTTCCATATCCAATTTTTCCTATAAACAAAGAGAGTAAGTATATGCATCTAGCAAGAAAAGCAAAAAGCTCGTAGCTAGACAAACATTAGTGCAACATATAATATTTTGATGTACCAAGCATACAGTCAGATGCCGCCATAACATCAGGTGTGTAAGCATCTTTTGCAAGCTTAATAAAGTTCGGTGGAACATCTTGAGAATCAGAAGCACCACAGACCTTCCATGAAGAGGGAGCTAAGTTTAGTCAATCACATCAGTTAGTCACTTTTCAAGGGATATAATATAACTGTACTCTAAAATATACATACCAAACAGATCCAACCATCAGGGAGCCATTCTTGCTTCAGTTTCCATCCTGCTGGCTGGGAACAATGACGCACTGATTATTTCATTATGTTGGTGATAAGTTTTGTGTAGTTCGCATAAAAGCTTAGAGCATACAGGATAGAGGAATGGATCACTAAGCTTTTGAAGGAAGCATGCTACATATAAAACTTAATGATGATGTGTTCTGCTAAAAATTAGAAGGAAGTATAATGATAATTATTCAAGTATCGCAGGGACTTCATTATAAAATGTTGTATCTGGGTAATAACTAATCATAATACTTCCAAGTACCTGAAAAGACATTGCTTTTGATTTAAATAATAGGTAACGAGAACCACTTCATTGCAAATAGGCTTTGACTACTGAAAGAATCAGAATCAACAGATATTGGTGCAGAAGATACATAAGCACTTCAAAAATAGCCACATAACATTACCACATGAGAAAATAGAAACAAATGCCCTAAGCTTATCAAACCACCTATATGATAAGTGACCCACCTGTCCCCCAAAATTAAAAACGAGCACCTTAGCATTCTCCTCAATTCCAAGTTCCTTCCTCACCTAATAGATCACAATTGAAACATGTGAATAAGGAACAAAGAATTTTGTCGAGACAGAATATCTTTCTCCAGCAGAATACAAACCTCAGATCTAGATTTTCGGAATCCTCTGACCACAAGAGGCACATCATTGACATTGCGAAAGGCCGGCACTATGGAATGAAATAATACTCTATTTTCTTGAAAGCCGAAAAACAGGGAATACACAATTTTAAGAAAAAAGAGTAACCAAATATAGTTGAGCATACTTGGGCTATATCCAGGTAGTCGAAGTAATATGTCACAATAGGAGTAATCCTCTGCTATCTGTATATATACATATATAGATGAGTTAAATGATTACTGAAAAAGTAAAAGTGTACATTGGCAGAATATGGATGGTACTAAGACAGATTGTGGTGAGTCAGGGCATACATGCAAATGATCTATTTAGGTACTTTCATAAAAGGGGAACTTATGATCTGACATGGTAAAAACTAAAAATATTACCTGCCAAACAATAGAACGGTGATGATATCCAGCCTCCATGATGTATTCAGCATATATGAAGTCCCAACTGCAAAATGCAAACAGTCAGACAAAAGGTAAACTTCAGAGCGCAAGTCCCAAATGCAAACAGTATAATGAAGGTGAAGCACACCTAAAATTCCCAATGCATACAGAGCAGACGCCCAAATCTGAAGCCACCCTGCACACAATAGGAACAACATCCGAGACCTGTCCCAAAAGCACAGCCCAGTTCACTTGAGAGTTCAGACATTGCCCACACACGACGCCTACATCCATCAGTTGAACACTGACGGAATGTCTGATCACCGAACAGCACTAGAGACTACAGAGTGTTACCACTAGGTCTGCCTTGATGGAGCTCAGCCACTCCGCCTCGGCCCTGAGGATTGACTCGCGGGGCACCACTGCTACCTCACGGTACTGCATTTCGCAACCGGAGCATCAGAACGAGGAGGGGGTCAGGGATCGCGAGGGTAGTACCTTCTCTAGCGTGGCGAGGGGGTCGACGGTGAGGGCATCGGCCTGGACGGCGCCGCAGTCGAGGATGGCCCTGCGGATGCGGAGGCGCGGCGACCGCACCTCGGCGGTGAAGACGAACTCCGGCACGGCCGTCGCCACGTGCACCTCGTGCCCGGCCGCGATCAGGTGCCGCACCACCTACGATCCACGGAGGCACACAAATGCAGGCAAAATTTTCGGAGCTGAGACTTGGACGGGGAAACGAACGAGCGACAATGCCCGAGGCGAGACGGCGAGAGGGACTAACTGACTGACCTCGATGGCGCGGGTGGCGTGGCCGAAGCCGTGGCCCGTGAGGTAGAAGGCGAAGACCAGGCTACGCGGCGTCGGGGAGTGGTCGGCGCCAGCGCCACCGGCGGATGCCATGGCCGACGACGAAACGGAGGAGGAAGCAGCGGTGGCTTGGGATCCAAATGGAAATGGGATGACGTTGATGGCGTCGCGGCGGCGGTTGTGCCGTGACTTTTGGAGGGACCCACCTGGCGTTAGCTGGGAGTAAAGTGAGTAGTCTGACTGGTCCGAGTCGCGCTGGTCAACTACTCAATCCCACTGCAACTATTTGGATTTTGGACTGAACTGAATGAGTCGAACGTAAAGCTCTTTATTATTTTTATTAAAACAAACAACATAAGAGTACTAGGTATTTGTACTCATCATTTTTATTAACGGAAATACACTATAGTTTTCTTATTGTTTCAATATGAGAGTAATTTGCTAGATATTTTCCATCATTTTTCTTCTTTGCGGAAAATTAATAATTTTGTTTAACCGTACAAGATTCAGCACAAGCAAAATAGAGTTTTTTCTTAATACTAATTGCATGATGTTAAAGAAAAACATGCAGAATAAAATACTCTTTATTACTGGCTCTAAATGGTTCCACAATATCTATGCAATGCAATTTGAATAAAATAAATGTATCTCTAAGTAACAATTTGATCTGTATTTCTTCAAAAAAAAAAAAACAATTTGATCTATGTATCTATAATTAATCGATGTGCACAACTTTGAATGCGAGACCCATCATCTCTAACTCTAAGTTAGGGTATGTTAGGTTTAGTGAACAATTTGTTGCCTTGACAACAAATTGAATAATTGCGACATCATGTACGTTCTCCAAATGGGAGTAATTTGACCTATTTGTAGCCGATGTTCATAACTTCGACGTATGTGACCATGGTGAAGCCGTGAGTACTTAGCGGGGTCAATTAACCCTATAAATTTTAGCAAATCCTATATATTCACTATTTACTATTCTCTCCGTTCCAAATTGTAATCGTTTTGGCTCTTAATTAGATACATAGTTTTTGTTAAGCTCTTAGATATACACTATATCTAAATACATAGTAAAAAGCTATATATCTAGAAAAGACAGAACGACTTATAATTTAGAATGAATGGAGTAAAAGATTTTATGTGATGATTAGTTTATCTAAACCCATTATTTTTCATTCATATCTCAATGGATGCTAGGAGACCGCTCAATGGAGCGATTATCCATGAATTTAGGTGGGAGGGATACTATGATAAAGGTTATTGATTAGCTAATTTTTGTACTTCATGTTATCTAAAGCAACACCTAACAACTAAGCATGAGCTAGGCTTCGTGTTGTGCAACCGACCCACACAAGTTCGATCATGACATATACAAGCAATCGGAGATATATAAGATGGTTTATACGAGAAACAATTTCCCACCCAACATGGTGTAATGCACAGAGCAATAATCAGCATGTTTGTTAAACCAGCAATGGTTGATAGAGCCCAAGTAGGATCCCTAGATTTTCTACGAGAAGAAAAAAAGAGAGCAATAATCGTGACAAAGCCTTTTCTGCCCTTTTAAATTAAATGAGACAAAACAAAAAGAGAAAATCAGCATGTTTGTTGATCGGGTGCACTGTTACGTGGATCCCCGGACCTATTCATATGATGATTTGTTTTTTTCTCCTCGAAAAAAAATCATTTATCCCCAAATTTTGCATGAGCATGCATTTTTACATCATCTATCCATTAATATGTTTGGTTGATTTTGTTTCGTGCATATTTTGATTGTTTTTTTAGAAGTGGAAGCATGTGACCATAGGAAATGTTCTCGGATTCCTAGATTTGAAGCACTTGCCCTTGCATGGGATGTTGTTCTGTTTTTGCAATTGTAAATCAGCAGCATGTGCTTTCTGGATGGGTGTTGTTACAGGCACTATAGCTCTTGTTTACTGCAGAAGCTGCAGCATTATCATGTGTTTTTTTTTTGGTAAGACTTGCTGTTTTGTGACTTTTATTTGGTTTAAACCAAAAAAAAAAACTGTTGCAGAGATTACAGTTCACATTTATCCAGATGAAGCAGAATCAAATTGGTATAAACTGTCAAAAATCGAGATAGAAACTTAATAATTGCATAATAAGTGCTAAATTATATAGGAAAGAAGCGGATACGACCAATTAGTATATACATCATAGGCACTTACAGATTTGGTACTTACACAGCTAGAGCTATGAGATGGCTGGAAATATCACCATCCTTTTGGATCAACAATGCAGCAGGGAAGGAGGTAAAAGAAAACTCAATTGCTAAGAACATCCATACAAAAATGTTGAGCTATCTAAAGGACTCCAAATGGACCTGGTGAGTGGTATTACAAGCACATGAACCATATGAAAAGAATCTTCGCATGTTCACAGTTAGTGCAGAAATCTGCGCTGTGGGCACGCTGAAAAATATCCCACATTAGGAAGTCAGGCTTTGCCAAGCAGACTAGATACCTCGTCACTACATTCTTCCTCCAAGGTTGCCTCAGGACCTGTCTCAACCAAGAAGATTCAACAGCACCAAAGCCGGTGCAGTACCACGATTAGTACAAATTCTATTGCTTGTTTCTTGTATTCCTACCGTTCCAAATTATACTCTTTAGCTTTGTCCTAATTCAAACTACTTCAACTTTGACTAAGTTTTTAGAAAAACATATTAACATATAACATAGCAGCTCCCAAGCCCTGGTAAAGGAGGAGGGTTGTATTAGGCGTGGCGAGCCAACGTTAAATCTAGCCATTCTAATGGAGATGAAACCCGAAAGAAAATCATTGGGGCGTAACCCTCTTAGCGACGCGCCATATCGGAACCATGGTATGATGTTAAATGAGCAAGGGCCGGGTCGTCACCCCCGTGACGCGCCGTGTCGCGATCTGGGCACGGTGTTAAGTGATCAAGGATCAGGTCGTCGCATCCTTAGTGGCGCGCTACATCGGTGCCCGGCTGTAGTGAAAAATGAGCAAAGGTCTTCACATCTGATTCGACGGGTGCGAAGGGTTGAAAGGTCCTTGTTTGGTTTTGGTAATTGAGTGACAACTTAGGTGGACTAATTGTGTTTATATGAGATACACAGGTGATTAGTCCACAGGTACATGTGTGTGAGCAACATATGCCATGAAGGTAAAAATGGCTTGGAGATGTTGCAAAGCCCACACATGTGATGATGAAGGAGCTCATTGCACATGAGACATGACATTGAGTATTGAGTCATGTGATCAAGGTGGAGAAGATCAAGATAAGACTTGGCTTGATGGACCGGTTGCAAGCGTGAATGGCAAGTCAAAGGCTTTGGAGTGATGGACCGCGTGGCGATGAAGCTTGAGCAAGACTTGGCGCCGATGGACGATGACAATGGTGAAGAGCAAGTGAAGTCAAGATCGATGAACCAATATGATCACGTGATGATATGAAGTGGATCATATCATTGTTGATCGTGTTGGTGCATGTGTTGCATCGATGTTGGAGGAGATAGAATGGAATGCGCAAGGCAAAGGTATAACCTAGGGCATTTCATTTTACCGGTCATAGGAGTGTAGAGAAGTTTATGACCGGGTTTAGGATAGATGGCCATACTATCAAGAGGAGCAAACTTGTTTGCATATCGATCATCTAAGTGCCACTCGAGTGATCTAACTTTGCATCGTCGCTATGATTGAGTGGCGTGACAAGTTGAGTGACTAACCCTTTGGGAAATGATTGTGAAAAGCTAACACACATACACATGGTGGTGTTGGCACATTTACAAAGGAAATGAAGTTAGAGTTGATGTGGATCAACTTGGTGAAGAAAATGAGTGAGTCGCGCTGGTCAGAGAGTGACCAGACGCGTCCGGTATGGTGACCGGACACGTCCGGTATTAACCAGCGAACTCAGCGACCGAACGCGTCTGATCGCCACACCGGACGTGTCCGGTGTGAATCTACATGGTCGGCGTTCTGTGAACGGTCGACCGGACGCTGGCAGCGTCCGGTCAGGGGTGACCAGACGCGTCCGGTCGGACCTGGGTGCTTACTGGACTCGACCGGACACAGCGCCTCAGCGTCCGGTCATGTCTGCTTCTGCGTCCGGTGTGAGCGTCCGGTCGGACATGTCAGAGAGCCATTGTGGCAACGGCTAGTTTGAATGGGACACGTGGCGGTCAGGCGCTACCGGACACGTCTGATATAACGACCGGACGTGTCCGGTATGCACGGTCGGTGCGTCCGGTGCAGCGTCTGGTGCTGCGTCCGGTCGGCCCGAAAAACGCCCAGTGAAGGGGTAACGGCTCTATTTGTTCGTGGGGTTATAAATAGAAGCCATGGTCGGCCTTGGGGCGGTAGCTGAGCACACTAGAGCCTTGGTGGCTTGTGTAGTGGTGCTTGGGAGCCCTCCATCTCACACATACTTGATAGTGATCATCCGATTATGTGAGTGAGCGATTCTAGTGCAGTTGCATCGTGAGGTTGCATCGAGTGGCACTAAGTGATTGAGTTGCAAGCCGGTGGTGCTTGTTACTCTTGGAGGTTGCCACCTCTTAGACAGCTTGGTGGTGGTCTCCGTGGAAGCCTGCAAGAAGCTTGTGCGGCGCTCCGGAGAAGTGCTTTGTGAGGGGCATTGTGCTCGCCCTGCGGGAGCCGCGAAGAGCAACTTTAGTAAAGCGTGTCATTGAGCTACCCTCACTTCCGGGGTAGGTTCTTGTGGCGTCCGACGTGCGGGCTTGGCGGGTGATGCTAATTAGCCACCGAACCACCAAGTGAGTAGTCGACACAACGGTGACTAGCATGTTGGCAAACACGTGAACCTCGGGAGAAAAATCATCGTGTCAACCTTGTTCTTCCCGTTGGTTTGCATTCCCGTCACACAAGCTTGCGATTACTTTTGTATACATTGAGCTTGTGTTGTTGCTTTAATAATTAGTTAGCTTGTGTAGCTTGCTAATTATCTTCTTGCTTGTGTAGCATAGAAGTAGCTCCCTTGCGTGGCTAATTTGGTTTGTGTAACCTTATTAGTC
The DNA here is from genome assembly GCF_019320115.1 of Miscanthus floridulus. Taxonomy (NCBI): domain Eukaryota; kingdom Viridiplantae; phylum Streptophyta; class Magnoliopsida; order Poales; family Poaceae; genus Miscanthus; species Miscanthus floridulus. The sequence goes on from NC_089597.1 coordinate 126,395,186, forward strand.
ACTTTGCTTAGTTTGTGTAGCTAAGTATTTGCGCTCTCTAATTCGGCATTGATTGCCTTGTTATTGAGCATTGCTAGCGAGCTTAGTTAGCTTTGTACTATTGCTTACTGGCATGTGTAGGAGCTCCCTTGTTGCTTAAAGTACTAGTGGCATAGGTTTGTGTGACCTTACTTCTAGAATTGTTTAAGAGAGCTCTAGCTAGCCCGTCACCTTAGTTGCATAATTAGTATCTTTGCTAGGTGCTAGCGAACATATATAGAGGGGTGTAGTCTTGGCTAGACCGATTGTTTTAATTCCGCATTTAAATCGGTTAACCGACGCATTTAATTTTAGAAAAGACTATTCACCCCCCTCTAGTCCGCCATCTCGACCCTACAAGGGTAAGGAAGCTAGTCGAACCAACTAGGATCCGTTTAGGCAGTTGGAATGTAGGGTCGCTTATAGGTAAGTTAAGAGAATTAGTTGATACCGCGACTAGGAGGCGTGTAAATATATTATACGTTCAAGAGACTAAATTGAAGGGTCAGAAGGCGAAGAAGGTGGACAATACAGGTTTTAAACTTTGGTACACAGGGACAGTTACGAATAGAAATGGAGTAGGAGTTTTGATTGATAAGAGCCTCAAGAATAGTGTAGTGGAAGTGAGAAGACAAGGAGATAGGATTATCTTAGTCAAGTTTGTCATTGATTATATGGTCTTGAACGTAATTAGTGCGTATGCCCCCTAAGTAGGCCTCGACGAGAGTGCTAAGAGACAGTTCTGGGAAGACTTAGATGGCCTGATTAGAGCTGTACCCAGTAGTGAGAAGCTTTTTATAGGAGGAGATCTTAATGGGCATGTAGGTACTACAAGCGCAGGTTTCGAGGTAGTTCATGGAGGTTTTAGGTATGGTAGTAGGAATTAGGAGGGGGAGGAAGTTCTAGACTTCGCGGTAGCTTTTGACCTGATGATAGCCAACACTTTCTTTAGAAAGAGAGAATCTCATCTAGTGACTTTCAGTAGCGGACAACACTCTAGCCAGATTGACTTTGTCCTCACAAGAAGAAAGGACAAACGAGCATGCTTGGGTTGCAAGGTGATACCAGGGGAGTGTGTTGTTTCTCAACATAAGCTTTTGGTGGCAGACTTTCGTTTTTAGGTGCGTGCCCGTAGGCATAAAAAAGCTAAGATTAAAAGAATAAAGTGGTGGAAACTGAAAGGGGAGACGTCAAAGGTATTCAGGGAAAGTGATATCAAACAGGGCTCTTGGAAGGAAGAAGATGACATAAACAACATGTGGGAGAAGATGGCAACCAACATTCGGAAGGTGGCCTCAGAGGTGTGTGGAGTAACCAAAGGAAGTGGAGGCGAGGCTAAAGATACTTGGTGGTGGAACGATAAAGTCCAAAAGGCTATTAAGGAGAAGAAAGAGTGCTATAGACGCTTGTATCATGATAGGAGTGCGGACAACATAGAGAAGCACAAGGTGGCAAAGAAGACTGCAAAGCGAGCTGTAAGTGTGGTAAAGGGTAGAGCGTACGAGGATCTTTACCAACGTTTAAGTACGAAGAAAGGAGAGAAGAACATTTATAGGATGGCTAGGGTTCGTGAGAGAAAGACAAGGGACTTCAACCAAGTTAAGTGCATTAAGGATGAAAGGAAGCATCTCTTGGTGAAGGAGGATAAGATCCGACATCGATGGCAAGAGTTTTTTGACAAATTGTTCAATGGTGAGAATATGGACACAACCTTTCAGTTGGATGACTCTTTTGATGACACCAATATGCGCTTTGTGCGGAGAATCCAAGAATCTGAGGTCAGAGAGGCGTTGAAAAGGATGAAAGAAGATAAGGCGATGGGACCGGATGGTATCCCAATCGAGGTGTGGAGATGCCTCGGGAACATATCTATAGTATGGCTAACCAAGCTGTTCAACCATATTTTTCGATCGAACAAGATGCCTGATGAGTGGAGGAGAAGTATATTGGTACCGATCTACAAGAATAAAGGGGATATTCAAAGTTGTACTAATTACCGGGGAATTAAGTTGATGAGTCATACTATGAAGCTATGGGAGAGAGTTATCGAACATCGCTTGAGAGCAATAACGCGGGTCTCTATGAATCAATTTGGTTTCATGTCCGGAAGGTCAACCATGGAAGCTATTTTCTTAATAAGACAAGTTATGGAGCGGTATAGAAAGAAGAAGGACCTACACATGGTTTTTATTGACTTGGAGAAGGCTTATGATAAAATACCAAGGAATGTTATGTGGTGGGCTTTGGACAAACATAAAGTCCCAACGAAGTACGTCAGGCTCAATAAGGACATGTACAACAATGTTGTGACTAGAGTTCGAACAAGTGATGGAGACACGGATAACTTCCCGATTAGGATAGGACTACATCAAAGGTCAGCTTTGAGCCCTTATTTGTTTGCCTTAGTGATGGATGAGGTCACAAGGGACATACAAGGAGACATCCCTTGGTGTATGCTTTTCGCGGACGATGTAGTGCTAGTTGATGAAAGCCGAACATGAGTGAATCAGAAACTGGTGTTATGACGGGAGACTTTGGAGTCCAAAGGTTTTAGACTCAGTAGAACTAAAACTGAGTATATGAGATGTGACTTCGGCACTACTATTCGAGAGGAGAAAGATATTAGTTTAGAAGGTCAAGTAGTGCCTAGGAAGGATACCTTTCGATATTTAGGATCAATGCTATAGAGAGACGGGGATATTGATGAAGATGTTAGCCATAGAATCAAAGCAGGGTGGATGAAGTGGCGACAAGCATCTAGTGTCCTATGTGACAAAAGGGTACCACAGAAGCTAAAAGGCAAGTTTTATAGGACGACGATTAGACCTGCTATGTTGTATGGTGCAGAATGTTGGCCTATAAAAAGACGACATGTTCAACAGATAAGTGTCGCGGAAATACGTATGTTGTGTTGGATTTGCGGTCATACAAGAAGGGATCGAGTTCGGAACGATGATATACGGGATAGATTAGGGGTAGCACCAATTGAAAAAAAAGCTTGTCGAACACCGGTTGAGATGGTTTGGACATGTCCAACGGAGACCTCCAGAGGCACCGGTGCGCAGTGGAATCCTAAGCCAGGATAGTAACGTGAAGAGAGGCAGAGAAAGACCGAAGTTGACTTGGGTAGAGGCAATAAAAGGAGACTTAAAAGGATGGAATATACCCAAAGACTTAGCCTTAGATAGGAGTGCTTGGAAGACAGCTATTCACGTGCCTGAACCTTGATTGCTTCTGCTGAGTTTCAACTCTAGCCTACCCCAACTTGTTTGGAACTTAAAGGCTTTGTTGTTGTTGTGGCACTATGAACTATGAAGACACGTTTTATGGAGAACTTAATGAAACTAATTTGATGTTGTACATGCTGATGGATTTTTCCTATAAACTTAGCCGTGGAGAAGTTTGATTCAGGATGAAACTAAAGGAACTATTGATTCAGGATGAAACTAAAGGAACTATACTTTGGATGAACTATAATTAGGAACGCATTGAGTAATAGATAGTAGATGAACAGAAGATGCTTCTGTATGACAATCAATAGCTGATTTCCAATAATCAAATATTCTGAAGGTTAAATCTCAATGGCTGACATGAACTATACAGAAGGTGACACATAGGCTCAAGAAATTTGATTTCAACATGCCCTGACATAATTTATACACAATTAGGCAATAACTAATTGCTTCCAAAGCTTTGAAACAATCTAAAGGATAATGCTATATCAGTAACAGTCTCCTTCAAATAATGAGGAAAAATTCAATTATGTAAAGTAAAACATTCCTCATCACGAGGAGGGCCAAATGTGCTTAAACCATCAAGCAGACGAATGGAACTGCCATACTTTAACTTTGTTCAGCAGCACACAATGTCTGTACTGATAACAATGATTTACATCATCTATCGAATCTTTGCAGCCTCCTACGGCGCATCTCATCAACTGAGAGTTCCGTGCTACCCCTGGCTTGATGATGCTGTCTCCGCAAAAAGGCATGGTCCTCTCGTGCAGTGCTGCACATCTCACAGATATCTGTCGAAACTGAATTGTCATAGGTGCAGGTTGGACATCTCCAAAAACCTCGAGGGCTGTCTCTTGCTGATATGCGGCGCCCAACCCTGCCCCGACCTGTTGCGCGGCCCTGTGAACGGGCAGACCGTAGAAGATTCTGAGCAAACCTCACCGGCCAGGTCACGACATTGGCAACGCTTGAAATCAGGAGAGTGATCGGATCTGGCCCATTGAATGCACGCTTCAGCCAAAGGTAAACCAGTCCAGCAAGAATCCCACCAAGATGGCCAAGAAAGGATGTCCCAGGAATGAAAACCTGGATGAGGATCAACTCCGCCCAGGCAGCATATTTCGCTGGAATAACCATCCCGTGCAGATACACAAAATCGTCCGACCAGGCGTTCAGCACAACCTTCATGGCAAACAGAACACCGGAGAATCCAACGGCATGCTGATCATAGTACGCGGTATCGTCACCGAGCAAGAGTAAGCCTTTGGACAGCAGCAGCGTGATACCCTGTGACAGGCCAAGCAGCACAGCGACCATGGAAGCAAACTCGGCACTACCCATGGATGTCTCGAGCTGAATGCCCTTCCACAGGAGGGATGTCATGTTGTAGAAGAGGTGGCTTTCACTCAGGTGATAGAACGGGGGCAGGAAGAAGCGCGTCAAGTCGCCAAACTGCAAAAATGTTCACCATAATCAGTCTTGGAGCTAGGAACTGAATACAGAGCTATATGTGATAATTAGTCTTTGAGCTCGGAACTGAATGCAGAGCTATATGTGCATGTGATTGGAAAATTAAGTCGCCATACTGCAAGAATGTTCTCATAATCAGTCTTGGAACTTAGAACTGAAATACGGAGCTATTTGTGTGGCTGAAAGATTATGCGTAATCATTGGGTGACCACGTCACGTCCTAGTCTCCTAGAACAGTTTGTGTGTCCTTACTCGAACTGGAGAGTCGAATTTGGGTACAACTTTGCAGAGTAAAATTCCAATCTATGAGTCGAATTTGGGCACCTCGACGATGAGCTGCGGGTTGAAGGAGACGTGCGAGAGCGAGGGCAGGACCCCGTCGAGCGCGCCGGGGCGGAGGTAGATGAGCGAGTTGGCGGCGAGCAGCGCGGCCGTAACGGGCGGGCGGGAGGCGCCCGCGCGGCCGTACTCGATGAGCACCTGCAGCGCCAGCAGGGGCAGCATCCCCCTGGACGCCTCGAGGCCGAAGCCGCGCCGCCGGGCGCTGCTCATGCCGGACCCCATCTCCTGAACGGCGGAACCGAAGCCGCGGCCGCCCTGCCCCCTTCGCACGCAAACCCTTGCGCGCTTGAAGCTGATAACCCCCTCCGCCTTCCTATCGCCTTGCGGGGCTTGCGGCACCGGCAAGGGAAGGCGGATGGGCCATGGATGGCGGCGATGCAATCGAACCTTCCAGACTCCCCTTGGGCCTCGGTGGGCTCGGCGCGAGATACACGAGCTAAAACCACCTGGGCCGTGGCCCAGAAACGAAGAAGCCGGAAACCGGAGGCGTCCGTTCACCGCGCCGCTTGCGCTGTCTCTCGGCGCCGTCGCCGCGCTCTAGCCCAGGTGCCGACACGCCAGGTTATCCTCCTCCCTTCCTTATGTTGAAAACCGAGCACCCAAACCCTAAATTAGGTTATTTTCCTATTTGTTCTTAGATCTATTCTACTTCATCCGTCCTAATTTATAGATCGTTTTAGTTTTTTTATAGATACACAACTTTTATCATGTACTTAAACTTATATGATATATATACATGTATTATGCCTACTAACTTGACGTGCTTTTTTCGCCAAAATTCCCCTGACTGGCGATGCTGGTTGCAGCATTGCTGGTGCTGCATGCTGTAGTCAAGCACTCACTAGCTACATTGTGCTGGTTCTCGTACGGCAGTATTCCTCATTGTGTGATATTTTTCTCTTCTACAGTTGGAACATTTTTTTAGAATGCTAATAAAATGTTCTACCTTTGTATATGAATCTAACTAAGTACTCGATATTTTTAGCAAAACTAGAACATTTTTCTTATATGAAACAAAAACGGCTCTCTTAAACCTAGAGCATTTTTCTTTTTCTTTTTTTTGAGTGCACCTAGAGCATTTTTCTTGCACGGATTACCACCAAATGAGTCTTGGCCCACAAATGAAGAACGGTATGTTCGCTGGTTAGTTTCAGCTAGCCAAATTGGCCCATCAACGGTATTTTTCTCGTACGGTAAACCAGCCCAGCCGGTCCAAAACAAACAGGCTGGAAGTCGGAGTCGGAACAGGCCGGAAGTCGGAAACCAGATGGAGTCGGATTTGGTCGCTTTTATACGCGAGGTATATGCGTTCGTCCAGGAGTCTACTACCCCTGCCTTTTCTTGTCCCGTTCACCCAGCCTGCGTTATCTCCGGCACCGCCGCCCTACGCCAGGTGCCCCGGTCTTCGTCGGCGACGAGCACCCACCAGGTATCCACACCCACTCTCCTGCCTTCCTTCTATTGTGCGAAACAGAGCATCCAAACCCTAAATAAAGCTATTTTGCTATTTGTACTCGGATCTGACCTAATTAAGCGTATACATATATATTATTATGCCTATATACCAACTTCGATTTTTTGTTTGCCAAAATTATTGGGTGCACTGTACTTGTGTACGCGCATTTGCTGAGTCCGCCCCTACCAGGTAGCAGATTTATAGTGCGGAACTGCATATATCACATAAATAGTTATCTAGCAAGTAACAAATATATTGCTGTTTTCTTTCCCAGCAGAATCTGTCCCTGCCAAATTTCGTATAACATGATGATGAGTCTCCAAAGCCATAGGTGTTTTGTGTATGGAGTCACCAATTTATCGTCTAGTACAAATTATTTGCTGATTGCTAATGACTTCTCTTTGCTTCTGCCAGATATCTGCGAGTCAGGTTTAGCGATGGAGGCGTATGATGGGTACAAGAGCAATTGCTCTGAAGGGGTGAAGCAGCTTCCCTTGGCCATGTTTGCTGTGGAACGCAACAGCAAGAAGCGGCTGCTGTTCGATGTTTCAAGTAGAAAGATCCGAGGAGTAAGCAGCTACGTATTTCCGGATGCTACTTGTGCATTTGAGAATCGCGGGTGGCTTCTCATGATCCGACACAAACCATGCCACTTCCAAGAGCAGAGTGCGTTCCTTGTTCACCCAAGCTCTGGCAAACAGCTTAACCTGCCAGTATTCCCCTGTCGCGAACAAGGGTATGAAGGGTTCTTTGTTTTCTATGTTGGTTCTCATGGAATACCTCTAGTCGTTGCACGTTTCGAGATCTGGAGCATTGTTCCGACTGTGCACATTGCCTGCCCTGGAGACACGTACTGGAGTGCCTACAAGCATGGTGTTGAACCTCCCCACATGTCAAGAAGAATGCGCAGATTACTTGAGCGCACTTGGATCGCCGATTTAGCTTTGCTCGGGACACGGGTCATCTGCGTGGACATTAGTGGCCAAATCCTCATCTTCAACATCACTGAAATGACCTGGGGGAGAATGGCGCCTTGTTCGAAATGGAGCCAAGAGGATCACCATTTCCTTGTCGCGTCCCACGGGGAAGTTGTGCTCGTATCACGCCCTGGAACAATGGAGAATGCTTTTAAATTCTTTAGGCTGGATATCGAAGCAATGGAGTGGTCGCAGCTGGATGACCGAGAATTGGATGACACCAGCTGGTTTCTTTGCAACGGCCAATCCTTCCGTGTGAAGGATGCAGGCAGGAGGAGAGTCTATACATTTAGTGGTCCAAAACAGTGGAGCGTCCCGATGGATTCCTGCAAACAGACCACAAACGGAATGGCGATGGGCAGTACCGCTTGCTTCACTGGTACATCTGGGCATGATGTGGGGTTGAAGTCTATTACAAATGTGTATGCTTATGACTTAGATGATGGGACCGTCGAGATGGTCATCCCAGCATCACTCGTTACAGAAGTGTGCCACTGGGTCCGGCCAAGTATGTTTGCAACAACAGCCAAATAATCCCATATGCTATGTACCAAGCATATTATGTAGATAAAAATGAAGGCTTGTCCTTTTCCTATTCTTTTTCTATGACAGAGATGCATGCATAGTTGTAAACAGCATCGAACTGATTAATGAATGATGATCGATGAGCAGATGCATATGCGTATGCATTTTCTCCGTTCATGATGTTGCTGTTTAAACACAGCCAAATAATCTCATGTTATGTACCAACCAAGCATATTATGTTGATGAAGGCTTTTCCTGTTCTTGCATCTTTCGTTTTCCATGACAGAGATGTATTATGTACGCATAGTTGTAAACAGCATCGAAATGATGATCGATGAGCAGAGGCATATGCATATGCATTTTCTCCCTTCATGATGTTGTAGTTGTAAACAGCAAGTCAGGAGGCCGCGCTGCCGAGTCGCCCCGACTAACCCATGGCTGAGTGCGGAAATTGACGCTGTCGAGGATGGGTGAGGACGCGGTGGCGGCCGGCGTGCGGACGGGGGCTGCTGGGGACTTGGAGCGGGCATGGACTCCAAGTCTCCCACGGTCCTCTCCAACCCTACAATTCGCAAGTAACAGTAGCCATAGGTTCTCAATTTTACAGAGAAGATTGCAACAAACTATGGAAAATATGTTCCACCGCAATATAAATCGGTATCTTTTTTTTTAATAAACCTGGTACAACCTAAGATAATTTGGCTTTCGTCAATCTTCTTTCTTATTACAAGGTACTCTACCTCCGTTCCCTTTTAAGGCTATCTCCAACGAGAAAGACCCAACCAAAGACCCATTCCGGGATTAGGTGACGCACAGTGAATGAGTGAGCAACCCAAATTCCTCGGTTTCCAACGGCGAAGGCAAAATATCTTCGGTCCTCTCTCTCCCACGCGGGCATGGCGACGGCGACGACGTGGGGCGACGGTGCGCTCTGGCGCTGGCGCGGCGCCCGGATCCGGCCCCCCTCCCTCTCCTTCTCCTTCTTCGCGCCCGCGGTTCGGCGGAGGTCGCGCCCGGCCGAGCTCGCGCCCGCGCCGGCGGATCTTGCGCCGCGGCTCGGCGGAGCTCGCCCCCGCGGCTCGGCGGAACTCGCCCCCGTGGCCCGGCCGAGCTCGCGCCCGGATCCGGCCCCCCTCCCTCTCCTTCTTCCTTCCCCGAGCGGAGCTCGTGCCCGCGTCCGGCCCCCCTCCCTCTCCTTCTCCTTCTTCGCGCCCGCGGCTCGGCGGAGCCTGCGTCCGGCGGAGCTCGCGCCCGGCCGAGCTCGCGCCCGAGCCAGCGGATCTCGCGGCCCGCGGCTCGGCGGAGCTCGCGCCCGGCGGAGCTCGCCCCCGCGGCTCGGTGGAACTCGCCCCCGCGGCCCGGCCGAGCTCGCGCCCGGATCCGGCCCCCCTCCCTCTCCTTCTTCTTCCCCAAGCCCGGCGGAGCTCGCGCCCGCGTCCGGCCCCCCCCTCCCTCTCCTTCTCCTTCTTCGCGCCCGCGGCTCGGCGGAGCTCGCGTCTGGCGGAGCTCGCGCCCGGCGGAGCTCGCCCCCGCGGCCCGGCCGAGCTCGCGCCCGCGGCCCGGCCGAGCTCGCGCCCGCGGCCCGGCGGAGCTCTTGCGTCGTCTTGCCCCGACGGCGGCGCCCTGCCCCGACGGCTCCCACCATTTGCGTCGTCTCTCTTCGAAACACAGATTTGCCTTACCAATCGCAGAGGACCCAGAATGGGTACCTGGTTTTGGTCCTCCGTTGGAGGAGTGTTTTGGTACCAAAAACACTGTGCCAAACACATTTTTGTGTTTAGGTCGTTCGTTGGAGACAGTCTAAAGTCAATCTTTCTGCCGGGTACCAGTGCCACTGTGCCAGTGTCTCACAGGCAGAGGCAGAGCCACCCGACCCGCGCTCTCGGCGTGCAAATCGGACTGCGACGCCGAGCGGCGGGTGCAAGTGCAACCGCAGGCGATCTTACTCTCGTGGACCAAAAGAGAGAGAGAGAGAGAGATTACACATTTATCAAAAGAAAAACTGAGAGACAAAGAGATCACCGACAAAGCATGTAACACCGGCCGACACAGAGGGAAACATAGCACTGTACTGATTATATCCGTGATAAACTTCACTCAAAGCATCCAAACCCAAAGCATGTACAATTGTTAAGAGCCTCAACTTGTTACATCTACACTGCTAGGTTCGTTGAACCTATCTCTATACTGTATACAGCCTGCCTGAAAAATTGGCACCAGATTCCGAGCCCACCAATGAATGAATCAAGTCAAAGAACATCCGTCTGTACAGTATGACGGTCGGTATACAACTAACTAACCATTCACAGAGGATCAACTTGTACATCCTCTAAGAGACAGTCACATCCATATATCCTGCTCATGCAACACGTGAGTTTGTGCTAAGTACTAGTAGCAAGGAAAGCCAATCTTCAATTCACTCTTCTGTTTTAACTCTTCATTCAGCTTGCCTAGAGGTTTCTTCTCCGTCCACAGCTGGTCAGTCTGCTTAGATGTATGCAGAGTCATTAGGATTTTCTGTACAACAAATGTGAGCGCTACATGCTAAAGGAAAGCTAATGATGGATGGTTGCATTTCTTACAAGTGTGATAGGTATTGACTTCTGTTACAGCTGCGCCACTGTACGAAGCTGCGCCCACAAGGTGTTGCACAAAAGATGATGAGCAGCTTGGCAGCACATTATTTTCTCATTACGATTCCTTTTGGAGCTGAACCCTGCAGCAAGAATACAACATCCAAATGTCAAAAAGAATTCTACCAACATGTTTCTGTAGAATCAAGCAAAAACATCTAGTAAACAACCAATCGATGGGTCGACCAGTGTGAGCATGAACTAGAGCATCAAGGATTGATAAGAATAAACAGCACATAGCCTAGAAAATAGACTGGATACGAAATCCAGGAATGATACAGAGTACAAACCATAGATTTGATTGAAGAATAAATCCACCCATATTATGAACCACGAATATATCTTTCCCATGCAGAGTTGTTTCTTGAATAGCTGTTTGTGAACCAGGTATAACTTCATAAATTCCAGGGAGCTCATATGGTAGAAATCCACCGCTTTTTACTATATAGAGATTGTCAGCATGTCGTACTAAGGAAAAATTCATTGTCTTGGAATTGCAAGCTCCTTTCTGGGCAGTAATCTGAATCCCTTCTGAGCTTTGTTTCACAGAACATAAAGAGCCATTATCGGTCAACCATAGAATCATGTCCTGAAACAAAACAATGCTGTGGATGCCTTTGTCCTCGTAACTGCATTTAACCTTTTCTTTCCGCCATTCAACATCATCCTTAATTGATCCCATCCAAAGAGATGTCACTGCTTCGTTTCCTTTTTTTGGGGGTAGTTGAGCAGCTAATACAACCCTACAATCAAATGGTGGATTTCCAGAAAAGTATCCTTGATGGATGGTGTCATCAACCTCAGTAACACGCCATTTTTGTTCTAGGCTAACATGCCAAAAGGATATCATTTTCTCCTCTCTGATTAAGAACCATTCACCATTAGTCCATTAGAATACAGAACATCACTTATGTCTATGTCCATTTCATTTTTGAACCAAATCCTCCTTGAATGAGGGAAAAAGCCACACAGACCTGGGGTGTATACCATCTGAAATCAATAGTGATAAGGCACAATACCCTTTTTCATATGATTTTGATGAGTGTTGCAGAGTCAGAGGTGACTGAGGGCAGGAAACTTGTCTGACAGCAGTAACAAATGGCCTGAAATCACAAAATCTAGAATACTTAAAAAATGGCAGATGAAGTATTAATCAGCTACTGTATGAAAGTTTGGCTTATTAAGTATTCTAGAATACTTAAAAAATGTCAAAACCTTTCCAGCACTAAAGGAAGGCCACCATAGTTATGATATTAAAAAAAAATATAGATACCGATAATAATGTTCTAGTTTTCATCTTGGTACTAAAGTTTGGCTTATTCCATTTTTTGTGCATGGTGCTGTCAATTCAACATTAGTTACTTCAAACCTGCACTACACGACGCCATTTGATCAACATGCCAATCACAGATGCGTTATTCTTATCAAAGCTTTCTTTCTTTTTTCCCTAGTGCAAAAGGGAAAGCTATCACTACTGTACCAAGAAAAGATCTAGCATGGTCACATGTTTAGTTTTTAAACTCCTCAACACAGCTTTGCCAAATTGAATGACCAAAAATCCTTGGTCATGTTCTGGTCGTGTCCTTTTTGCTGCAGCCCTTGGAGCTTTGTGTTTGGGGTGCGTGGAAGGTAACATGACTCGTTATACTCTTTCTCTCTAAATGAAATGACATGCAACTCTCCTACGTCGTTTAGGAAAAGGAAAAACAGAGTTTATGAGTTATGACACAAAGGAAATCTAAGCACACAGATGTTTCCCACACTATTTCATGCTACTTGATAAAAAAGAACAAATTATTGGATGGAACATGTGACTTACATATCATCGTCAACTTCTTCATCATCTAGCATTAGCTTCGCCTTAGTAGGCTCTCCCAGGCAACAAGATTCGGTAAGACTAATCAGCTCCATGGTCTTTGCAATCTGCCCAGTAAGGATGACAAAATCAAGAAACCATGGAAACAAATTAAACACAAAAATTGGACCAGAAAGGAGGAGAGTAGTACGGAAAGGGTGCTAGATTTGACACCAAGAACTGAAAAAAAACAAAGAAGTGAAAAATTCGACATCAAGAACTGAAAGAAACCGAGTTAAATAGGCGCGAAAATCCGTCAGAAAGAGAGAATAACGTCACCACTAGCCCAGATGCAGCAGCACAGAAAAATGCCAGCAAGAAGCAGCGAAAGAAAACGGGACCGAACCACCGGCCTCCGCCAGATGAGGAGAAGCAGCAGCGCAAGAAGTACCAGAAACTCCACAAATGAGAAGGAGGCCCGCAAGATAGTACCAACAAAACGAGACGAACCACCGGCCTCCACAGATGAGAAGGAGAAGCCGAGAGACTCACCGCTCGGCAATCATGGTGGACGGTGACTCTGGGCGGACTGAACTCTGAAGACGATAAGGCTTGGGGCGGGAGCGGCGCGCCGGAGGGGGCCGGGGGAGGGGGCTGGCGCGCTGGCAGGAAGGGGGTGCGATGCTCCTCCTCGCTGGTCGCTGCCTCAACTCAAGAAAGAGAGGGAGTCCGCGGGTTCAAAGCCACGCGCCCACGCACCCGGGGGATTGTTTGGGTGGATGGCTGGTCTTGCCTGGGATTCATTTGCATGCAGACCTGGCCACCTGCCTGGTCCAGGCATCGGAGGACAGTCCCAGGTCTAAAAAAAAAGCGCCTGGCACCAGCTGAAAGCATCAAAGTTAATTCAAGTTAATTAGCTACTGTGCATATTTTGTACTAATAATTAACTTCTGTCCTATTTTTTAGTGCTCACAAATAACGTGCAAGTTGCTGCTAAAAAATTATAACCATGTTACTGTTCACCAACGCGTGGAAAAGATTTTTTTATTGTTCATCAAATTAAACTTTATTTTGCAATTTATATATTGATTATTTATATATCTTACTTCTTATTTAAAATTTTTATTTATCCTTATATTATTTAATCATAAGTGTTAAAGTTACATTATCCTCATATTATTTAATCATCATATAGCTTCTCAGGTCCATGACACCGACCAAACACATCTTCTTTATGCTTGTCTGGCCAGACAAAAAATATTAACTTTCCAGGCATCAGTTTTTGCCAGGCAAGATGCCCAGGCCTCCAACCAAACATGCCCCGATGCCCGGTGGCGGCGTAATAATAATCAAAGGTAAAATTGGCGATATTAGCAGTTTTGCCCCGTATAGTTTATATATTTCTACGAAAAATAGTCCTTTCTACTACATCTGTAACTTTTTATATACCACACGTAATAAATGTGAAAAGCAGTCTCTCTCCTGAAGTGAAAAGTTCTAATTTTACTTTGTTTTCGTTTGGTTGGTTCCACTATCTTACTCGAAATGATGATTTCACCTGATATATTTTATAAATTTATAATGATGATATATACTTCGTCATCAAGTTAAAAAACCTAGGATAAGATTAGTAGTCAAATCAAACCTCTATAAAAACAATATGCATCAACAATTTATGAATAAATCTATTTAATTTGAAAACATGTAAGTTACATGTATATATAGAAAGAAACTTACAAAATCTCATAAATAAGGATTTTATGAACACATTCTAAAATAAATGGTGGTGAAAAGATATGCATAAAAAAACTAAGCAAATTCAAAATGTGTGAAAGTGGGGTATCAAGGTTAGCAACACAACCTTTTTGCAAGAGTGCAAACAACTATTGTTTTTTTTAACGCAATGCAACCAACTATTGTTACACAAAACTCTAATTAGTTTTGTCCGGTCAGCTAGCTTTGTGCAATTGCAACTCGTTGTGAACATCAGCGTTCCAACATTTAATTATGGCAATAAAAAGTCGTAGA